>NW_012152285.1:1422176-1424850 GCF_000956105.1 Propithecus coquereli | reverse complement strand
ACCCCATCTCTACTAAAAAAAAATAGAAAGAAATTAATTGGACAACTAAAAATATATAGAAAAAAATTAGTCGGGCATGGTGGCGCATGCCTGTAGTCCCCGCTACTTGGGAGGCTGAGGCAGTAGGATCACTTGAGCTCAGGAGTTTGAGGTTGCTGTGAGCTAGGCTGACGCCATGGCACTCACTCTAGCCAGGGCAAGAGAGTGAGACTCTGTCTCAAAAAAAAAAAAAGAATTCTGGGTTGCACATTATTCTGTTTTAGAAGATTAAGGATAGGGACCCAGTCCCTTCTGGCTTGTAGGGTTTCATATGAGAAATCAGCAGTTAGTCTGATCGGCTTTCCTTTATAGGTTCTTTGTTGCTTTTGTCTCGCTGCTCGAAGAATTGCTTCTTTCGTATTTACTTTGGTCAGTCTACGTGACGTGGTGATTGCCTTTTCACATTGAGTCTCCCAGGAGTTCTGTGTGCTTCTTGTATCTGGATGTCCAGATTTCTGGCCAGGCCTGGCATATTTTCCTCCAGTATTCCATGAAATAAGTTTTCCAGCCCTTGAGTATCTTCTTCTCTCTCTGGAAGACTAATGATCCTAAGGTTCTGTTTCTTTACATAATCCCACATTTCTTGAAGGCTTTGGTCTTGTCTCTTGCTTCTGAGTTCTTTTTCTTCATCTGATTTGTTCAGCGTGAAGACATTGTCTTCAAGCTCTGAGATTCTTTCCTCTGCATGATCCATTCTGTTCTTGGGGCTTTCCATTGTGTTTTGAAGTTCCCTGAATTCCTCCTTCATTGACAAAATTTCTGTTTGGTTTTTCCTTAGTATTTCAATTTCTTTGGAAAATTTTTCATTCATTTCCTGGATTGTTCTTGTGGTTTCTTTTTTTGGGGATTCTATTTTCTGTTCAATTCTGTTGAGTTTCCTTACAATACATAATTGGAATTCTTCCTCTGTCAGTTTAATCGTATCCTGTACATTGGTATCTGTTGATGTAGATCGAATATTATCTTTTGGAGGTGACTTTTCTCTCTGATCTTTCATTTTTCCTGTGTTCTTTCGCTGATTCTTTCTCATCAGGCTACTTTGTCAAGGACTGGAGGTGCTATGACTGGTTTACAAACTTAATTTTGGGGCTCCAAAAGGATGTTCCTTGGCAGAGCTGAAGAGATGTTCGTTCCCTGGTCTTGTGCTGTCTTGGTGGGGTTTTGGCCTGTTGGGTTATCTCTGGCCTGTTGTGTGCTCCTTCTGCTTACAGAGATTAGTGAGTTTCTTTTCCTTGCTTAGGTTTCCAGGAGTTGGGTCACTTTTGTGTGTGTGACTCCGCTATTGACTACTTGGTTGAGGTGGAAAGCACTGGGTTGAGTTATGAGGTTGCTCTCTCTTTTGTTGCTTGAATTTTGCGTGGAGGAGTCAGTTTTCAAGGTATTCCAGAACCTTTGAAATGAGCTCTAAAATCCCAAATGGGACATACAAAATCCTGAGTCTTTGGGAAATGTTTTGCCACTCCCAAGGGCTACTTGAGCCTTGTTACCACTTAAGATGTGGTGAGAAGAGCAGCAGGAATCAGTGTGCCTGAGGCAGTAGACTCAGAAATTGCTTGATCTGTAGCTATGAGAGACCTGCTAATATGTTATTCAGGACTCATTAGGCACTCCTGTGGAGGAATTCCTAATGGGTGTGTCAATTGGTGCAATTGCTAAGGACTCTGGTCGAGATTTTCCTTCCCAGACCACTAGCCCCTAAGATGACAACAGCCTGGGCACCAAGTGCAAGCTTTTGTGTTATGTTCTTGTCAGGCGTTCAAAACCGATCAGCTGTATCACGTCAACAAACTGTCCCCTTTTGCTTAGGTCCAAGGTCATACTGATTCAGGCTAGATCTATGGGGAAAGCATTTTTTTCTCTTTTCTCCCTACCTTCAGGGGCGGGCTCTGTCCTGGAGGGTTGTGGGAGGGGCGTTGGCTGAGACTGTCACAAGGCCTGGCCTGAAAAATGTCTTCTCTCGTTTCTTTCCTCCTCCAAGGGGGGATTTTCACCTGCCAGAGGGGTAGATAACCCCCCAGACTGGGGGAAGGGCATTTCCTGGGGCTACCTGGCATCTCAGCTCAGGAAGTGGCGACCCTTATTATTCCACCCTTTCAAGGACCAGGTTGACTAGCTGGAAAGAAGTACACACTTCAGGGCTGCTAGAGAAGCCCTGCCTAAGGCCCCTGAGGGACCCAGACCAGAAGGCAGCCTGTTCTGCTATTCCACCCCAGCAGATGTGGGGTCAGTCCCTTTGGTATGCAATATCAGTGGTCAGATCTTAGTCAAGGGTCATCCATCACCCCTACAGGATCATAGTCCAGAGAACAGCTTCCCTTGTTCCTCCTCACTACCAAGGGTGGGGAACTAATTCTTTGGGAGGAGGCGCTGAGTACCAAGTCATATCAAAAATGAGGCTAGAGGACGCCGCTGGGAAAACAGCCTCCTTCAGTCTCTACTGGGCCCTTCCCGTAGTGCAGTCTGTCCGTTTGGTTGGCAGCTGCGGCTACCAAGTCGCAGCAGAGAGGTGACCACGTGTTTCAGCTTGAAGAGCGGCCTCCTTGGTCACTAGACACTCTTAGGGGTGTGTGCTGTCTCTTTGGTGCAAAATAGCCCCACTGTGGAGATTCAACAATCAGGCTCCTGCGGTCATGGG
>NW_012152285.1:1420394-1422126 GCF_000956105.1 Propithecus coquereli | reverse complement strand
ATTGGTCTATTCAGATATTCTGTTACCTCTTGGGTGAACTTAGGGAGGTTGTATGTTTCCAGGAATTTGTCCATTTCCTCCTCATTATATAGTTTTTGGGCATATAGGTTTTTGTAGTAATCAAAAATAATGTTTTGTATTCCCATGGCATGTGTTGTGACCTCTCCTTTTTCATTTTTGATTGAGCTTATTAGAGACCTTTCTCTTTGGATTCTAGTCAATCTAGCAAGTAGGGTGTCAATTTTGTTTACCTTTTCAAAAAATCAGCTTTTGGTTTTGTTAATCTTCCGTATAGCTCTCTTGTTCTCAATTTCGTTTAATTGTGCTTTGATCTTAGTTATTTCTTTTCTTCTATTTGAATTAGGATTGGTTAGCTTTTCCTTTTCCAAGTCCTTGATTCTATTTATTAGGTTGTCGATTTCTGATCTTTTTGTTTTTTGGATATGAGCATTTATTGCTATTAGTTTTCCTCTCAGAAATGCTTTTGCTGTATCCCACAGGTTTTGATAGCTTGTTTCTTCATTGTCATTTAGTTTGAAGAAGTTCTTGATTTCCTTTTGTATTTCCTCCTTGACCGAGGAGTTAGTCAACAATAGATTGTTTAATTTCCATGACTTTGTGAGGTGGCGAGTATTTCTGTTGGAATTGAACTCTAATTTTAAACCACTATGGTCCGAGAAAGTACATGGTATAATTTCTATTTTTCTGAATTTGTTGAGGTCTGATTTGCGACCTAGTATGCTGTCAATTTTGGAGAAAGTTCCATGGGCTGATGAGAAGAATGTAAATTCAGCTTTATTTCGGTGGAATGTTCTGTAGAGATCTGTAAGATTCTTTTGTTCAAGAGCTCTGTTTAAGTCCATTATTTCTTTGCTTACTTTCTGTTTAGAAGATCTGTCCAGTTCATTCAGTGGAGTTTTGAAATCCCCTGTTATTATGGTGTTATTGTTTATCATGTTGTTTAGATCAGACAAGGTTTGCTTTATGTAACTGAGTGCTCGTGTATCGGGTGCATAGATATTAAGGATTGTAAACTCTTCTTGTTGGATCTTCCCTTTCACCAATATATAGTGGCCATTTTTGTCTTTTTTTACGTTTGCTATTTTAAAGCTTATGTTATCTGAAAATAGTATAGCCACCCCTGCTTTCTTTTGACTTTCATTTGCCTGGATGATGGTTTTCCATCCCTTGACCTTTAGTCTGAAGGCATCTTTGTGGATTAGATGCATTTCCTGTAGGCAGCAGATACTAGGCTTGTGGATTTTTATCCACTCTGCCAGCCTGTATCTTTTCAGAGGACAGTTCAGTCTATTCACATTTATTGAGAGGATTGAGATTTGTGGTAGATTTCCATTCATATTGTTGGGTGAAATCCTGTCATTTTGTTTTGTTCCTTGAGCCATCAGGGAGTCCACATTCTAGGCTTTAACTCTTGAATGATTTTACTTTGAAGAGTGTCTATTATGCTGTTCAGTGTGTAATGCAGGACTGAGTACTTCCTGTAGGGCTGGTCTGGTCTTTGCAAAATCTATCAGTGATTGCTTGTCTGAGAAGGATTTTATTACTCCTTCGTAGATGAAGCTTAATTTTGCTGGATAAAGAATTCTGGGTTGGCTGGGCGCGGTGGTTCATGCCTGTAATCCTAGCACTCTGGGAGGCCAAGGCGGGCGGATTGTTTGAGCTCAGGAGTTCAAGACCAGCCTGAGCAAGAGCAAGACCCCATCTCTACTAA
>NW_012152285.1:1367284-1417434 GCF_000956105.1 Propithecus coquereli | reverse complement strand
GAGTCACCTGGCAGAGGGGGTTGTTATGTCGTCTGGGATCACAGCTCTACAAAAAATTTAAAAAAAGGAAAAAAAAAAAGTGGCCCCTTTACTCCGCCTAGTGGCGGAGGCAGGCCCTTTAGCACGGTGCGTGGAGGGGGGTCAAGTCGCCTGGCAGAGGGGTGGTTATGTGTCCCGGATCACAGTTCTATAAGCACTCTCCCTCAGTTCACCCTCAGTTCCCCGTCACCTTTGCGGACAGCGCCGGCGACTGAATGGAACAGGGCCGCCAGAGACAGCCTGGAAACTCGGCAGAAATATCGATCTTCTCCCTTTTCTGCCCTTTCGGAGGCAGAGCTTGAGTCCACGGCTGGGACAGACTGTCCGCAGATTCGGGAGAAAAAGTGGCTGCGTGCGCTACTCATAGGGTGCGACCAGCTCTGCTGCGGAGGCAGCAGCTATGACTCAGGCCGTTGCCCAGGCAACAAGCCCCAGTGGTCGCAGGCTTTGGGCTCCCCGAATGGCGGCTGCCCACCCACTGCTAGTCAGCGCTGGAGCTGACTGCACTGGGAGGGCATCCGGAGCCAGGATCCGCCATTGCAGTCTTCCAGAGCTGCCTCCCAGGGCCGCCCGCTGAGCCCACCCCCCCCCACACACAGCAACTCTGGACAGATCTGCGGGAGGACTCTGTGCTGTCTCCCTCCCAGCGCCCGCCGAACTTTCAGCGATTTCCACGGGCAGAGCCTCTTTTCTGGAGTTCCCTTCCCCCGATCTAGTCCTGGTGGTCTCCTGTGGCAAGAAGCTGCCTCCAAACTCTCCCCTGTGGGCTCGGGCGGCGTCTGATCCGGGGAGCACACGCTCGGGCCGGTCCCTCCCCTCCGATGCCGACCCAGCGTGCGCTCTGGTGCCTTCGAAATGGACCCCGCTCCTGTCTCGGCTCCCCACCGCTTGTCGGTCTGTGCTACCACTTTGCACTGACTTCTGGCACTTCCCTGCCTGCGTGGGAGTGGGGTTTGGTAAAGGAAGAGTCGTCTTGCTGTGAGTCAGATCTCACTGCCTGGGTGAGCCTGCCGCGGGGCACAGCCATCCCACGCTGCCCTTCCCCTTTGTCCCAACTCTCCGGTAATTTACGAGTGCTCTTTCAGTTCACCTTATTTTATCCAAGCAGGACTGCTTGTCCCTCGCTGCTTCTCTGTAGATTCAGGAAGCTGATCCTGTAGGGGAGCGCCTCACTCACGTGTGGGTGTCCGTGTTCTTCACCTCCCACTCTGGGAGCAGAGAGCCAGGAGGTCACCCCTAATCTGCTATTTTTTAGAATCGCCAGGTCCAGTCTTATGGTAGATAGTGGAATATTATAGTAGAGCCTCTTTCAGCATCTGCTGACCTTCAAGGCCCTTTAATTTAAAATAATTAGCATATCAAGGTGCCATATGTTGGGATAAAATTACCCAGGCTCCTTCACTGGGAATCCAAGAATAGTGTCCATGAAGTTAGATTTCTGCCCTAGGAAGTTGGATGCCCTAGCTGAAGTGGGAAGCATGGAAAAAGATGGTCACAGTCCTTCCCTCATGAAATTTATATTCTAGAAGGAGAGATTCATATTAATCAACCAGATGCATAAAAATTAATTAATTAGAATTATAATGCAAACCAATAAGTAAAGTATGAGCCTCTAAGATCATAAAACAGGGGAACCAACATAGTCTTGGGGGCCATGGGAAGATTTTGAGGGAATATTATGAGCCTAGCTCTGCAAAGTAAGTAGGGGTGGCTATATGAAGGAAAATCGTTATAAACTAGAAGGAACCATTTGGATGAATAAAGACAATCACTGGACATGGTGGCTGGAGCGCAGAATGTGCCTAGAGGTGGGATCTTACAGGGTCTATTAGGTCCAGTGAGATAATTGGATTTTATCCTCTTAGACAGGGAAAGGCTTTAAAGGGTTTTAAGCCTGGGTGAAGTAGAGGCAGGATTAGATGAACAAACTTTTAAAGAGTATTCCAAACGGAGGCTTAATTGGGGGAAATGAGAAGTGAAATGAGATGCAAATCGTCAGCCCTGGAGCAGAAAGTGATTTAGGAAGGTGTTTCCTCACCTGAATCTCATTTTCAGATAAATTTCCCTCTTGCCTTCTACATATTGATTGTTTTTATCTATTATAAAATTATTTATTGAATGTCCATTGTGTTACAGAACTCTTTCAGGCTCTGAGAATGCAGCAATGAAAACCAAAACATACCCAAAATCCTTGTCTTAATGGAGTTTACATTATTCAGGTGGGGGCCATAGGGAAAATAGACAATAAACAGAATAAATAATTTTTAAAATCAAATGATATATTCAATAGAGATAAATTCTAAGGAGAAGAATTTAGGCAGGAGTGGGGGCAGAGTAGGTGGAGTTGGGGGTATTAGTATGTGTAAACAGAGTTGTTGATTGAATACAGAGGTGTGGGAGTATTTGGGCCAAGGAAAGAGTCTGTGCAGAGGTTCCAGGAAGACTGTGTCTGGAGAGTTCCAGGAACAGAGACGGGTAATTTTGACAGGATTGGACTAAGGGGTCAGAAGAAGTTGTGCCTACAGTGTTGTAGCGGCAGGAGGGCCATTTGGGTCACTGAAATTATTTAGGCTTTTACTTAGAGTGAGATGGAAGCCATTAGATGGCTCTAAGCAGAGCAATGAAATGATTTGACTTAGATTTTTAACAAGATTGCTGTGGCTGCTGTGTCGAGAAAAAAATTAAAAGGCTGCTGCAATAATCCAGGGAGAAATGATAGTGGCTTTGTTCACTGTGATAGAAGAAGATTGAGAAATAGTCAGATTCTGGCTATATTTTGAAGGTAAAACTGAAAAGCTGTACTGTTGCAGTAAATGTGTGGAATGAGAGAAAGAGAGGAATCAAGAATGACACTAAGGTTTCTGATATGAATAACTAGAAGAATGTAGTTGTTATTAATATTAATTGAAATGAAGAAGAGTGAGAAAGGAGTACATTGGGGTGGGGTGTTGAGAAGCTCGGGGAGATAGGATGTGGGGAAGAAGCTTAGGGATCTTTGGCAGGTAGGTGCTTTGTTGGAGCATTGCTTGTGTGGCAGAGAGCTGCTGGTTATCTGGATCATTCTGGGGGACCAAATGTGGGTAGATATAAGGCAGAACTCTAAAGCAGGTAGCAGCCGACAATTAATATAATACCATGAATGGATCTTAAAAACATACTGCTGAGAGAAAATTGTAAAACCACATTTTAAAAAAGAGATTGTTACTGAAATATCATTCGCATACATTAAAATATATAAGCACAGAAATCCATTTTTCTGGGAGTCATTGAAAATTGGATACATGAGAATTGTCACCTGTATCAGAAGGGGGAAGGGAGAGCTGTGAGCATAAAAGGGAATGAATGAGAGAAGAGGAAGGCATAGAGTGAAGCCTTGATTGATCTTTCATTTTTTTTGCTTTAAAAGATTTAAGAGACTGGAAAATGAAGAGGAACTAGTGAAAGCCTGTGACAGCAGGAGGAAAATTTCGAACATTTTATGCCTTAAAATCCAATAGAATTGAAAGCCATGATGTATTGTAAAGGAAGAAACAAGCAAAAGAATAACAAAATAGGAAACAAGAACAAAACAGACAATTAAACAAACAAACAAAAAAAACTAAAGAAACTAAGACCTAAAAAACTAAAAGAAAAAATCCAAGAGAAGAAAGCAATTCAGGAAGAGTCAGCAAAACTTGGGTTTGAATTGTTTTGAGAAGGCAAGGAGAGAAAAGAGGTGAGCAGGGGGCGAAGAGGAAAGTGAGGTTGGGAGAAGAATAAGAAATGTTGGAGCAGGAGGCAGAGAGAAGGTATGCACATATGGCCTCTTGAGCAAGCATGAGAGAATAGGGTCTCTAGTGCCTATAAAAATAGGGAAGGCAGAGCATCTGGGCATACATGCACATAGGTGGGTTGATGGGGTGGCTGGAGCTGTGGAAAACCTGATAATGTTCTATTTTCACAGTGCTATGGAAACCAAGGTCATCAACTGAGAATGAGGATGGGGTAGAGGTGTGAATGGTTTGAGGAAAAAGAAGGTGTGAGAAAAACAGAAGAGCGAATGGACTAGAGAAATGTAGGATGATTGCCAGGCATACTTAAGAACCCACTTGATATTAGCAATCCCAAATCTAAGTTAAAAAGGCAAGAAAGAGTTTATTCAAGACTATTGCAATAGGGGAAAGAGATTGAACTCAACTCCATGAAACAAAAGGTGGGAAGGTTTTTAAGCACTGGGGTGAGCTAGTGAAAAAGTACTGGAAGAGAACTCCAGTGGGGGTCCTCGAGCAGGGAGGAGGTTGTTCCGTGTGATCAGGCCATCTGTGTTTGCTAAACGTCCCTTAAGGGAGTTAGGCTCCTATCCTCCCCAAGAGACTGAGAGAAAAGGACCTTATCTCCTTCCATGATTACATTTCAAAGGGATGGCTCCCAGGTTCTTGAGAAAGAATTTCCTGGGGTGTGAAACTGGCTGGGAGAAGATTTACATCTCAAAGAGGCAGATTAAGAATTTGCAATTGAAAGTTCTTTAAAGTAAGTGCTCTAAGAAAAGGGAGATCTGGAGCCTTAAGTCAGGAAGAAGCCTGTCTAAAGTTTAGTCAAACTGAGCAGAAGGTTAAGCCCAGCTTGGCCACTAGAACATTTGATTATACATGTTTTTTTTTAAAGCCTTGTTTGTTTGCCTGGATTGAGGTTCCAGGTAGGCACAGAATTGGATTTAACCAGGATTGTTATTTTGCCAAGAAAAGATGAGTGGTTGAAGGCAGGAATGAGGAGTGGAGGCGCATGTGTAGAGTGATTATAATGATTGACTCTGGAATTTAAACTGGGCAAAGACGAGAAGAGCACCAAAACGGGCGAAGGTGAGCAAAAGGTTGTAGGATCAGTGGGTTTTAGCCTTAGGAGGTTCAAGAATTGTTGGAGTAGGGCTATAGGAGGAGGTAAATTGGCAAAAATACTGCAAATATTTTTGTCTCTAGGTACTAACTATACCAGTAATTCTATACAAATTCTTAACTTTGAGGCTTATTGAAGTCAGCATTCCTGTGATTAATGGTCTCCTTCATCTCAGATGTGACCACAAAGTAAAGCAGAACATTGTCACATTTGACTTCTATGTTTGAGCATGAAAAAGTTTATGAGAAAAAGTACTGTCTATATTTCTCTCTGAATGTACTGACCTGCAACCTCTGTAAATGTAAAACTGCTTTTCCAGTGGTCTTTTTCTTTCTTCTTCTTCTTCTTCTTTTCTTTTTTTTTTTTTTTTTTTTTTTTTTTTTTTTTTTTTTTTTTTGAATGCACTGAAGAACTTTCTGACGAACTTGTGGCTTTTTTTTTTTTTTAACAACTCAAACTAAAGTACAAAGTCATTAGCCTCAATCCACTCCCTAAAAAAAAAAAAAAAAAAAAAAAAAGAAAATTTAAGAGCCTATGAAATTTTTTAATTGTTGTCTTTCTTTGCCACAGCTGTGGAAGTATTTGCTATGTTTCGTGTAACAATAGCGATAGCTTTATAAATAATTCTGACCAAAGAAATATTTTAGTATTTTGTGTCAGATTTTCTAATCAGAAGATACCTTAATTTATGCTTGGATTGATTGTGTGAGCCACAGTACAGTCTATACCAAGGCTGAATGAAAATGGAAACAGATGATTAAGTACCCACACATTTGTTTTCAGGACATAAAAATGAAGTAAACACACAAAATACAAATCATACATATAAATTTACCACCCAGCACAAAAAAAGTATTTAACTCAAGTTGAATAAACAAGCACAATGAGAAACTAGATTAAATTACGTATCAGATAAAATGAAGCAAATTTGGAAGAACAAAAGCAATACCAACATAACATTAAAGGGAAATGTGCTTGCATAATAATCTAGCTGTCTTTCCACAAATATCCATAAGAAGAAAGAATCCCAGATTATTTTGAAAGGAAAGCAGAATTATTATAGCTTTCAACAAAGAAGTTTGCAGCTTTGTTTGTTTATTTGGCAAATATTTGTGAAGCACCTGCTATGTCCCAGGAATTGTTCCAGGCCCTAGGGATTCAGGACCCTGCTCTTTTATAGAATGTGTTCCAATGGAGGATACAGATGATATCATAGAGTGAGAAGGCTACTCTGTAGTTATTGAGGAAAGACTGCAGTGAGGAGGTGATATCTGAGCCAAAATCTAAAAGAAAGTATGGGAACCATGTGCACCAGGCAGAGGGAAGAGCAGGTATACCATCTTAAAGCAGGCATGAGTTTTCTGTCCTTAAGGAACAGAAAGATTTGTCAGTGGTAGTAGTTGGGGTGAGAGGAGGCTAAAGAAAATTAAGCAAGGCCAGGTCACAGAGGGGTTTGCCAGTCACAATAAAAAGTTTGGTTTTTATTCTAAGCACAATGGGAAGATTTTTTGTGTTGTTAAGTACTAAAGATATGTATTAGTACTAAAGTTATGTTAAATACTAAAGATATAATCTGAGTTGTGTTTTAAAAAAATCTCTCTGGCTATGGTGAGAAGAATGGATTATAGAGAGACAAGCCAGTTAGATGGCTACTGCAAAATAACCCAGGTGAGGGTGGATGGTTCATATGTGGACTTACTTTCTCATGGACTGTTTCATTCTGTATATTCACTGTGAAACAATCCTTTCAGCATAAGGGGAAAAAATGTAAAAATAGGGATGGAGAGATAGGGACTGAGAGAAATAAAGTGCAACCAGCTAGAAAGAGCATTGAATATAATGGTATTGAAAGTTATTTAGATGGATAAATGTGACAAGATGACACGTATATCTTACTTGGGGAATCCTATTCTGGAACTGGAAGGGAAGTCTTGAAGAATTGTTTTGGCCATTGCCCATCCAGCCTCTACTTACCCCCTGTTGTAATTCCCAGCATCGATGTACCCATTTGTGGGTTCTTCCACAAGATATCGTAACATAGGAAGTAATCTCCTTATTCTTAATGTAGCAATTTAGTGCACCTTTTTCCCTTTCCTGTGTATCCGCACATGATCCCCAACCTTTTTGGCACTGGTGTTATGGAAGAGGATTTTTTCCAGTGACGGGGAAATAGGGCGCGGGGAGGGGGGCGGAGGCGGGGCTCAGGCGGTGATGCAGTGATGGGGAGCTGCTGCAGCTGGGTTGCACAGCAGGAGGTGAGCGGTGGGTGAGCAAGCAAGCAAAGCTTCGTTTTTTTTCCACTCGCCTCCTGCTATGTAGCCCAGTTCCTAAGTTTCGCTGGAGTGGGGCAGGGGACAGAACCCAGGTGGTGATGCTGTGAGATGCCAGCGATGGAGAGCCACTGCGTCCCAGTTTCTGACGGGCTGGGGACCGCAGCTTTATATCATATAGTGGAACTATTTCCTTTACATAATGAACCTCTCACTCCTTTTTCAGGGACCAATAAACGTTTTCGCTAGTCCCTTTGAGAAGATGTATACACTCATTGATATAAAGAGGTTCTTGGTATAAAACCTATCCAGACCAAGCATAGTAATCCCAATATTCTGCTGGGTTGTGTTTTGTAAGGCAAGTTGAAATAATTTGCTTGACTCTCTAATTATTCATCTTCATTGTCACTGAAGCATATTCTACTTATCCTATATTTAACTCATATTAAGATAATAAATATTAGGTATTAGTTTCGGAACCCAAGATTTGGTTTACTAGAGAATCCATTTTTAGTTTGTAAAATAGAGAGAAGTTTTAGGTGCATTTAGAGAACAACAAACTCTGACTTTATAAACTGGTTGCATTAACCTCTATGCCATTCCACATAACACAGTGAAAAATATGTATTTGAATTAATCAAGTATATTTGAATCTATTCTGGAAGTCCAGGAAGTATCTGTAGGTAAATGGAAAAATAATGTGAAATTATAAAATAGGATCTAATCTTTTCTTTCTTACTATAACAAGCTATTAATAATTCTTTTCTTCTTTATATATAATATGATTAGTTTCTATAGATGTGTTACATTTTTCAAACTGATTTAACAACCCTTAGCTAATCTCCAAATGAGAAATAGTTCCTTTCAATTATCACGTACCAAAACACAATGGAGAAATATCTGTGAAAAAACAATATTTAACATTTACCTAAATGTTGGGACTATGGTCCTGACATTTTAAAAGAAAATGGATGGCAAATAACAACACTTTTTCCATAAAGAAAAGAGCAGAGATAAGCCTTATATGTCAAAAGAGTGCTTAAAAATTAATTTGAATAAGGGTTATACTTTCACAAATGGGGGTGTAAAAGTTTAGACACCTTGAGGTATCTCCATGGACTTTATGGAAAATGTCAAATTGAAGAATCAAATTACATCAACATACTCACTTTTCACCACCTGGTCTAGGTATTTTTCCTTTATCTATGTGAATAGAAATGGGGCACGGATACTATGTTTAGATCTCCTGATTTTTAGATGCAAAAAATATATATCAGAACCACTTCTTTGCTTGTATTAAAGTTAGTTTCACGTCCACTTTTCTCTTTACAACGTTTGATGTGATTTCTTGGAATAAAAGACTTCTGTTTCAACAACTTTTTAAGAGCTCTCTATCTTTGGGTCTGTAATTTTGCATGATTGGATTTTGGACACATTTGTGACTAAATAATGGGTTGTTCTGGTTTTTGTCCTTGGATGGAACATTTATGTATGTTATGGTTTGTTGAATATTTATACTATTATGGTACTGACAAGGTCTTGGAGAAACAACATTCCTCAGACTTCTTAACTTATTAAAAGGGACATTATGAGCACGTTTGAAAAAAGAGTAAAAATAGGAAAAGAGGGAAAATATTTTTCAACTCACCATTGCTTGATGATATGGTAGAAAGCAAATAGCATATTATACAGTTCAGGGACCTTCTTGGGAAAAGGAGGTTAATGTAACCAAGGAACTCTTCCTTGCGGGGAGGTCCAGCAGGCTGATTAAATATTTAGTTGTTTTGACTATGCAACTGTCTCTCTGTGTTACCATCTCGTGATGACATCTTCCCAGACTCCTTTGCATTCTCTCCTGTTGTAAGTGATACAGGGAAAAAGCCCTGTGTTTGGTGGAGTTATTGGAGTTGTATAAGACTCTTTCTTTTATCATTCTAAACAGGCCTAGACTCTTGAGGAAAAACACTGATGAGGTAGATAGGAACCTTATTAGTTTTCTTTGAAATCTGTTGTTTATAAGTAAACTTTTTCTTCCTTTCCTCAGGTTTGGCTCTTGCTATTCAAAGCCAAGCTGGAGGGAATTCAAAGAACCTGTTCTTCCTCAATTGCTTTGGCCTCAAGTACTCTGACTCTGAATTTGGGAATTTAACTGTCTCTTTTATTCTCCCTGATTTCTTTTGTGCCTTTCCTTCTGTGAGGCAAATCAATGCTTTTGATGGCGAATGAGGTGGAAGGGGTGTGTGCATGTGTGTGTGTGTGTGTGTTGTGTCAGGGCAGAGGATGGGGAGGACACAGGAGAGCTTAAAAAGTAAAGACAAAATCCTCAGCTCAGTATTTATTTCTCCACATCGTACATCTTATTTACAGAAGTAATGGGAGAAAATATTTGTAAATCATATATGTGATAAGGGACTTGTATCCAGAATTTTTAAAGAACACTTACAAATCAACAATAAAAAATAAACAATTAAAAGATGAGCAAATGACTTGAATAGATGTCTCTGTAAAGAAGACACAAAAGTCTTATAAGTGCATGAAAAGTTTCTTAACATCATTACTCATTAGGGAAATGAAAATCAAAACCACAATAACATACCACTTCACACCATTATAATGGCTGGAATAAAAAAGATAGACAATGACAAATGTTGGCAAGGATGTAGAGAAATTGGAATCCTCATACATTACTAGTGAGATTGTAAATTGATGCAGCTTCATTGGAAAATAGTTTGGTAAGTTCTCAAAATGTTACTGATCAGTACAGGGTTACTAATGACAAACCTAGGTGACCAAGCAATTCCACTTTTGGATGTATACCCAAGAGAATTGAAAACATATGTCCATGTAAAAACTTGTACACGAATGCTCATAGCAGCATTATTCATAATAGTCAAAAAGTACAATCATCCCTAATGCCCATCAATGCTGAATGAATAAATAAAATGTGATATATTTATTTATACGATGGAATACCATTTGACTATAAAATGAGTGAAATACTGATACATTCTACAACATGGATGATTGTGAAAACATTATACTAAGTAAAATGCCACATATTGTGTGATTTCATTTATATGACAAGTCCAAGATAGGCAAATCTGTAGAGACAGAAAGTAGATTAGTGGTTGTTCGGGCTGGGGGTATAGAGGGGAAGAGGAGTGACTATTAATGGGTTTGGGTTTCTTTCTAGCATGATAAAAATATTCTAAAATTAGATTGTGGTGATAGTTGCACTACTCCTTAAATATCAACTCCTTAAATGTACAAAAAACCATGGAAATGTACTTTTTAAATGGGTAATTTTTTTTTTTTTTTTGAAAGAGGGTTTCACTCTGTTGTCCAGGCTGGAGTGCTTTGATGTGATCATAGGTCATTGTAACCTCCACTTCCTGGACTCCAGAGATCCTCCTGCCTCAGCCTCCTGAGTAGCTGGGATTGCAGTTGTGTGCCACCACCTGGCTAATTTTTAAATTTTTAGTAGAGATGGGGTCTCGCTATGTTGCCCAGGCTGGTTTCAAACTCCTGGGCTCAAGTAATTCTCCCACCTTGGCCCCCCAGAATGCTGGGATTAAAGGCATGAGCCACCACACCTGGCCTAAATGGGTAAATTTTATGATATATGAATTTTATCTCAATGCTATTAAAAGAAAGATAAATATAAACTTTGATTCCAGTTGCAATAACTTCGATAAAGAAAAGGTTTGGTTGGGGTTATAAGGATAATGTCATTTGGGTGTCTCATTTGAGTTGGCAGCCATGCAAATATCATGATGGCAAGGTAGAGTATAAAATGTTAAGTATTAACAGAAATAATACATACTTGAAAAACTGTTGGGTACAGAGATTTGGTTGAAATATTATGAATACTTACACCTTGATTTAGTGATTGAACAATATTGACATTTCAGCATGTAACTCTGAGATGCTGATAATCCCACTCTCAGCAAAGACCTTTCTGGTTCTAAGCCTGTCATTTTCATTTCTCTTTCTATAGAGAAGTCCCTCTCTCATATTTCTTAGGTCAGTTTAGCCATAATTATACAGAAAACACAAATACTTGTTCGTTGCTTTAAATTGGTCTCAGTTATATGATGATTTACCTTGAGATTGTAAGTCCCCTAAAGGTAAGAACTGTCTTGGTATTTCTTTTCACTGGGTGCCTGTAACCAGTTGATTAAAAAACAGTAATACCTTCCGCTTACTCATGCAAACTCTGTGCCAGGCTAAGGGCATCTGTTTAATCCCGTCTGAGGTAAATACTATTATTCTTACCACTTTACAGGTGGGGGAACTAAGGCTCAGATAACACAGCAAAGTAAATGGTGAGCTATTTTACCCCACAGAATCTGACACTGGCATTAGTACCTTCCAGTGCTATATTGCATTGCATCTTGAAAATTTGTAGAATAAATGAAAAGTAAAAAAAATTATTTTCCCTCATCCCCCATTCTTTCTTATAAATCAGAGGTACTTGCTTCTGAAAATGTTTACTTAATTTTTTTTTTTTCTGGTAGTAATTAGTTTTTTCCCAGTCAGCATTTTAAATTTATTGTGTCAGGGATCCATTTTATGCTTTCCACAAGCTCTGGTACAAGGCATTTCTAGTTATTTTATTGCTGTAATATGTATGCTTTGCACCATGTTGCCTGTGATTCATTAAAATGTACACGCTCTGCAAATAGGAAACCAATCTGCAATAAATCAGCTTTCTAGAAAACATTCATGGAATGTGCTTGAAATGGTTGCCACATAAGAATATACAAACCTGCTTGGTGCTTATGTGATTTGCTGTCATTTATGGGGTTTGTAAACAAATAGTGGATTTGTGTGAAACTGTAAATTAGTGGCCTGCCTTCAGCTTGTGTGTGAGATCTGCTTACAAAATGCCATTTGAAAGTCAGCATCTGAGCAGATCATGATGAGCTCTGAATTCCTTTTACAGAGACAAATGATGAACACCCGGTCTGAATTAGATAAACTGCCCAGACTAAAAGTGACCCAAGATTTTCACTATTTTAAAAAACTCTGAGATATCTTAGTAGCTACCAAAAAAACCTAACTCAGGGGCTTGTACATGGTAGGCATCCAAGACATAAATCAATGAAGAATAGAAGCCCACTTGCGCTTACAAGAAAGAGGCTGAAGATAAGAAAGCCAGTCGAGCTTTCAGTTATAGCCATAAAGTACAAAGCTCATCTGTGCTGGAGAGAGTTATAAAACAGCTTGGAGCAGGGGATAATGTGGGCATTCAGTTCCAGGCTTCCCCAAGACCTCTGACTACAGAATACCTCTGTGTATGCGTAGCAAGGACAACCTACCACCCCCTTGCAGAGAAGGAATCATACAGTTTCTTAGGCCAGTGGCTACAAGTCTGTTTCCTGGTAGATAAGGCTCTGAACTAGAGCAGGCAGTATTTCAGTCATGAACGTGCATCAGATGTCAGTCATTATTAATGAGGAGCAAACTGCACCTAGCCCAGGCCTTCGGGAGATGGCAGTTGTGTGAGAAAGGATGTTTCTGTTTGTCTCATGTTCTCTGTGTTCCCTTAATTATTATGAACTACCAAAGTGAGCTTCTCTTAGTTCTCTGGGAAGAGCTATCATTCTTTTTTATTACTTGCACCTAAAAATTATTATTTTAATAAAGGTAACCTCGTTTGTCTTGTAAATAAACCTGCAGTGCAGGTTTGCATGACTTTATGCAAATTAGTTTATATTACAATAATTAATAATTGTTGGGTATAAAAGTAGTGAGTTCTCCCTGACTCTTCTTCTCCCAAAAACATTCTTTAAAGTCAAGTTGAAACTTTTTAAAAAATTTATTTTATTTTTAAAGATTTTTTAGAGATAGAGTCTCACTCTGTCACCCATGCTAGAATGTAGTGGTGCAATCATAACTCACTTTAACCTCCAACCCTTGGCTCAAGCAATCCTCCTGCCTCAGCCTCCCAAATAGCTGGGACTACCTGCATGCACCACCATGCCCAGCTAATTTTAAAATGTTTTGTAGTGATGAGGTCTAGCTGTGTTTCCCAGGCTGGTCTCAAACTCCTGGCCTCAAGTGATCCTCCCATCATGCCTCCCAAAGTGCTGGGATTACATGTGTGAGCCACCATGCCTGGCCAAACCTTATTATTATTATTTTTTAATCATCTTACCCTGACTAACTCTATCTTGTTTTGTTGTTCCCTTAATTCTTTTGTACAGTTTGTACTACAAAGCTATATGCTTGCTCCTATGTTGCTTGGAACTTGTCTCCCAGTTTTCTCTAAGTACCTGAGAATAGAGTATGTCTCGACATATATTCCCAGTTTCTAGCAAAACAAGGATTTGTGCAAGAACTATACCTGACCAATAACTATTTGTTGAATGAGAAGTCTGGGTAGGTTTAAAATAGATATGTGCTATGTGAGTGACCCAATGAATGAAACAAAACTATTCTGTTTTACATTTGGATGCTTTATCACCACAACTAGAATGCAA
Source organism: Propithecus coquereli (assembly GCF_000956105.1). NCBI lineage: Eukaryota > Metazoa > Chordata > Mammalia > Primates > Indriidae > Propithecus > Propithecus coquereli. The sequence continues at coordinate 1,403,768 of NW_012152285.1, read as the reverse complement.
ATATATCAAGGACAGGGAGCACGCATTCCGAAATACAGAGCTCATCAATACTTTCTGTAGAGGTTGCTGGTAAATGATTCCCAAGGACCCAAAATCAAGGTGTAAAACAAAGAAGGTGTGGGAAGCCAAGGACTAGAAGATCATGGGAAAGGGATAAGACTTATTTTTTCCCATAAGCCTTCTCTTTTCTATTATCCATCCCAGGGAGATATCACAAAGGCCAAACTTTTGGAAGGATATTTTAAAGAAGAAAAAAACTCTTGCAAAGGATGGTGACTTTCCAATATAACATCCCTGGACAGAGAGCTGAACTGTTGTCAATTACTGTTATACTAAACAACGGAGGGAAGGCCTCTACTAGCCATCTTCCCGATTTTCTACAATCGCAGTTTAGTACTTGTCTATGGCAAGTACTCAATCTATGTAACCTTGAACAAGTTACTTCACTCTTGTAAATTCCAGGTTTTTTTTTTTTTTTTTTGGAAAAATAGGGATAATAATAATAATACCTACTTCATTAAACAGGTTTTCATTTTGTTTTTTTGTTTTTAGAGACAGGGACTCACTCTGTCATCCACGCTGGAGTATAGTGGCATGATCATAGCTCACTGTAACATCCACCTCCTGGGCTCAAGTGATCCTCTCACCTCAGCCTCCCGAGTAGCTGGGACTACAGTTGTGCACAACCACGTCTGGCTAATTTTTTAAATTTTTTGTAGAGACCAGGGTCTCACTATGTTGCTTAGGCTGGTCTTGAACTCCTAGCCTCAAGGGATCTTCCCACTGAGCCTTTCAAAGTGCTGAGATTATAGGCATGAGCTACCATGCCAAGACTTGGTTTTTTGTTTGTTTGTTTTTGTTAAATACAATTTTTTTTGTTGTTAATAGACTTTATTTTTTAGAGCAGTTTTAGGTTTACAGAAAAATTGAATAGAAAGTAGAGGGATCTCAAATACTCCCTCTTTTTCCACTCATTGTTTGCTCTAATATTAACATATTACATTGGTGTGGTACATTTGTTACAACTGATGAACCAATATTACAACATTATTACTAATTAAAGTCTATAGTTTACGTTAGAGTTCACTCTTTGTGTTGTACAGTTCTATTTTGGTGTTTTGCCCCGCACCCTGATTTTCACCATTAGGTTTGATGTTATAATAGCTTTAGGGTTTTGTAGACTTTTTTTTATCAAGTTGAGGAAGTTACTCTCTATTCATAGATTACTAAGAGTAATTCTGAATGGGTTTTGGATTTTGTGAAATGCTTTTTGTGTATCAATTGATGTGATCATGTGATTTTTCTTATTTAGCCTGTTAATATGGTAGATTTCTCCTGGTAGTTTTATCGGCTTTATTATCCTCATGTATTTTTATGTTCTGCTGTTAAGAATATACCCATTAAGGACTATTATGTCTTCTTGGAGAATTGATCATTTTATCATTATACAATTCATCTCTTTATCCCTGATAATTTTCCTTTTATCATTATGTATTACTCTTTTTTATCCCTGATAATTTTCCTTGCTCTGAAGTTTGGTGTGTTTGGAATTAATATAACTAATCCTGCTTTCTTTGTATTAGTGCTACCTATATCTTTTTTCATATCTTAACTTTTTATCTATCTATGTCTTTATATTTAAAGTGGCTTTCTTGTAGATAACATATAGTTGATTTTTTAAATCTATTCTGTCAGTCTCTGTATTTTAATTGGTGTATTGAGACCATTCAAAGTAGTTATTGATATATTTGGATTAAAATCTGCTATATGCATTACTATTTCTAATCATTGCCCTTGCTCTTTGTTCTTTTCTTTTTTTGTTTTCCTCTGTTTTTATGCCCCCTCTGGTTTTAACTGAACATTTTATATGATTCAATTTTCTATACTCTCTTAGCATATCACCTATATTTCTTTTTTCACATTTTTTAGTGTTTGCCCTTGAGTTTGCAACATAGATTTACAAGTAATCTAAATCATCTTTCAAGTAACACTATACCACTTCACAGATAGTGCAAGTGTATTCCCGATCCTTACAACATTGCTGTCATCCATTTCATTTATTCCTAAGCCATAATAACTGAATATATTGTTGCTGTTATTATTTTGGACCAACTTTTATCTGTTAAATCAATTAAGAATAAGAAAAATAGCTTGAGCAAGAGCAAGACCCCATCTCTAGAAAAAGTAGAAAAATTAGCTGATTGTGGTGGTACGTGCCTGTAGTCCCAACTATTCAGGAGGCTGAGGCAGGAGGATCACTTGAGCCCACAAGTTTGAGGTTGCTGTAAGCTGTGATCACATCACTGCACTCTAGCCTGGGTGACAGAGCAAAACCATGTCTCAAAAAAGAAAATAAGAAAAATACGAGAACTTGTTTTACCTTCATTTATTTCTTCTCTAATAATCTTCCTTTCCTTTTTTTTAACTGTAGATCTGAGTTTATGACATATATCATTTTCCATTTCTCTGAAGATCTTCTTTTGGCATTTTTTATAAAGAAAATGTACTGGTGACAAATTCCCTCAATTTTTGTTTATCTGAGAAAATCTGTATTTCTCCTTCACTTTTGAAGGATAATTTCATGAGACACAAAATTCTAGGTTCGTTTTCTTTTTTCTTTCAACACTTTAAATATTCCACTCTACTCTCTTCTTGCTTAAGTGGTTTCTGAAGAGAAAACTGGTATATATCCTTGTTTCTCTGTAGGCAAGGTGATTTTTCCCTCTGGCTTCTTTCAAGATTTTTCTTGTCTTTATTTTCTAGAGGTTGAATGTGATATGCCTAGGTGTGGATTTTTTATATTTATGCTATTTGATATTCTCAGGGTTTCCTGGATCTGTGGTTTTGCATTTTTCATTAATTTTGGAAAATTCTCAGCCATTTTTACTGCCAATATTGCTTCTGTTCCTATCTCTTTTTCTTCTCCTTCTGGTATTCTCATCATACATGTGTTGCAGCTTTTGGAATTGTCCTTCAGTTCTTAGATATTCTGTTCTATTTTTCTTTTCTTTTCTTTTCTTTTCTTTTCTTTTCTTTTCTTTTCTTTTCTTTTCTTCCTTCCTTGCTTCCTTCCTTTCCTTTCTTTCTTTCCTTTCTTTCTGTTTTTTCTTCAGTTTTGGAAGTTTTTATTTATATATTTTTGAGCTCACTGGATTCTTTGCTCAGCCATGTCCAGTCTATAATTGGCCCATCAAAGGCATTTTTTATTTCTGTGGCTGTATTTTTAATTTCTAGCATTTACTTTTGATTCTTTCTTAAAGTTTTCATCTCTCTGCTTATATTACTCATCTGCTCTTGTACATAGTCATCTTTTTCCATTAGAATCCTTAGCATATTATTCACAGTTATTTTACATTCCCTTTCTGATAATTCCAAAATTTCTGCCACACCTGAGTTTGGTTCTGAGGCTTGCTTTGTGTCTTCACAGTCTGAGGTTTTATTGTTGTTTGTTTGTTTATTTTTGTTTTTTTGTCTTTTAGCATGGCTTGTAATTTTTTGTTGAAAGCCAGAAATGATGTAGCTGCTAAAATAAACTGAAGAAGATAGGCCTGTAGTGGGAGGTTTTATGTTTATGTGGCCAGGACTTAGACTGTGTTTATTGTTTGCTGTGTTTATTGTTTGCTGTAGCTGTAGTATCAGAGGCTAAAATTCCCTCTAATGTTGTTGTCTTTGACTCTCCCTAGGATCTCCTCCTTAAATAGGTTCTGAGGCTTGCAGTCTTCCACTTTTTTTTTAAGCTAGTCAAATTTAGCAGTGGAGGGTTGTATACCAACTTTAGTGACACTAATGTTTGTGAGTTCTGAAAACCCACAACCAGTGGACCAGCCAGTCTTTCACTTTTAATCCTGGTATACAGGAGCACTGCTGCTGTGGTGATTAGGTATGGAAGGGAGGGGATTTGTTCTATAGTCCTATGATTAGGTCTCAATCTTTTAGTGAGCATATCCCTTTCCCCATATCAAAGGCTAGGAGGTGCTGAAGTTGAGTATTTGCCTTCCCCCAGCTTGACTAAGATTTGATGAAACCCTAGTAAGTCAGGCTCTGGTAAAATAGTTTCCCTTGAGGGCAGGCCTTATTAAGAGGAACAGAGAGCTCTGGGTATATTTCAAAATGGTTACTTTTCCTTTTCCCCTGAGGGAAGCAGAAGGGATTTTTCTCTTATATTTATGATGAGAATCTGATAGAGTTCTTAAGGGTAAAACTCATGAAAGTATGGAGATCCTTCCTAAAACTGGGCTTCATAGACTGTCTCTCTGGTGCTCAGGACAGAAGTTTGCTCTGTGGCCTCACTTTTCTGATGGAACTCTAAGAAATGTTATTGATTTTCAGTTTGTTAAGATATTTTTTGTCCCTGTAAGGATGGAAGTGATAACTTCCAAGCTCTTTACCTATCAGACTGGAAATTATTTTTCTAATATAAAATAGAATAGATATATAAGGCACTTAGCACAATGCATGGCATATAGTGAGAACATATTTTTAGCTCTTACTGTTGTTATTTTTCTATTGAAAAAATTATTTTCTAATCATGATGAAATAACAGCATCACAAAAGTCAATATATCTTTCTGAGTATATTAAAAATTATTTCTGAATAAAATAGCAGGTTTAGGGTGGGAATTTACTGTTGTCAGATGTCTGCAATCAAAATTACAGTATGACTTGGCATGAAGAACAAACCTGAGCTGAAAGCTGGGCCAGGAAACCTGTGACAGGAGAGAACAGTGAGAAATGTGAAAAAAAGTGGCAGAGATTGGGATCAAAGGAGTGTAAGTTTGGGAATAGAAAAGGTGATGAAGGGGATAATAGCCTGTTTAGATGTTTGACCCATAGCAGAATTGATACAGCCAGCTTTGTCTTTTGTATTCAAAGATGGTGCTTTCTAATGGGGATTGCTATTTGCACTTTGACGCTGTTGAACAGTTTATCCCAAGAAAGTTTGCCCTATGGTTCTCAGCTGTCACCACTGCCTAGAACAAAACCGTCATAAATGTGTGGCCTGCCCAACCTCTTTGCTCAGACAGAGTTTCTCCATCACTGATTACTGTGGGTTTACTTGCTCTGTGCGCTATTGAGTTTTCCAATCGTTCAGAATTGTCACAGCATTTGGAAAGCACCAGGAAAGCATTCCTTCTGTCCAGGCTGCCTGGGGCCATATTAGTTCTTTATAGAGTGATTGCTTATGGACTATTTTCCCTGAACATTTCTTGCCTAGCATAGTGGTTTTTTTCTAAATAACATTTCTGAGTAGCTCTACAAGTTTTCATTGTTTCTGAAACCTCATGGTCAGCAATACTGCCTTACTTTTTAAGTGTTAAGATTGGTATGTAGTTCTATCTGATAATATTACTTCAGAAAACCAATATTATATTTATAAAATAAAAAGGGTCAGCCTTGCAGCCCTAGAGGAGATTGGAAACTAACTGCACCATGGAATTGCAGTTTGTTCTAGACCTTGATTCCAGTATCAGTTTCTTAAATAAACTAAATCAGATGAGTTAAATGGGGAGGTTGCTTAAAATATAAATTTCTGGATGCCACCTCAGAATTACTGAAACGTATCCATGGGGGAGGAGCCTGGAAAACAGTATGTTAAGTAGCAACTGTCATGTTGCCAGTCAGGTTACAGATCGTTCGACAGTGACCAAACTTGTGCACACACGTATGCATATGCACACATATTCACCTGTTATCAATTCTCAATTTATTTAGTTAAGAAAACAGAGACCAATGGAAGTGGGGTGGCTAAACATAGCAGGAAAGGACACCGCCTATCTCTGCAGCGCTTTCCCCATGCTCCCTCCCACTATCACTGGGATTGAAAATGAAAGTGTCACTTCGTTCTGTCCCTACTCTTTTATTATAAAGTTTGCATTATCATTTGAGAATATGTTACTTGAAAATCTTGTCATTTCCATTCAAGGCAGGAGTCAACAAATTGTTCACTGCCTGGTTTTATATTGTCCAAGAGCCAAGTATGTTTTGCATTTTTAAATGGTTGAAAAAAATCCAAAGAAGGATGAAATTTTATGTCACATGATAGTTACATGAAATTCAAATGTAAGTTTTACTGGAATCCAGCCTTGCTCATTCCTTTACTTACTGTCTATGACTACTTTTGTGAGGCATTAGCGGAGCTGAGTTGTTACAACAGAGACCACATGGCCCCAAAGCCTGGAATACTCATTGTCTGGACCTTTACAGAAAGATGTTTGACAACCTCTGATCTAAGGGAATGTTGGCAGGTATCGGGCTCTCCTGGTTCATGAACCAAATATATCATCAAACCAGCAAGTGTCCATCTTTACAAATGAAGTGAAGGCCCAGGTGATCTTGAACACCCTCCCTTCCTCCTACTCTCCCATGTCCTAGAAACAATTTCCCACATTTAACCCTGATTCTGATTTTATACTCTCTTGCTGGAGGTTCTGATACTGAGTTTAGGCTGGAGATTACAGTCAAAATCCATTTCCCCCATAACATACTAGGTGACTCCATGGTTTGGAGAATTTAGACAACACCAACCAAGTCTAACTATTTCATTTCATAGATGAAATTATAGACTTGCTTTCTAAGAAGTTAAGTGATTTGCTAAAGGTATTTCTAGCTGATTTTGGCAGTAATAGACCAGGACCCCAATTCTCTGGATACATTTTTGGTTATTATATCTTGTGCTTTAAGGCAATTACTGGTAGTAATCTGTGGCTTTCTAGGCATACAAGTTTGCACCAACTTTCAGGACACAGGTCACACTCTGAAGGCAAATAAATGAGAAAATTCCTTTACTGAATTGGAAAAGGTTGTTTTAAGAGGAAACCAGGAGGCCTCCTGAGGTTTCTGCCATTTGAAAATAATGAGATTTAAAAATCTCAAGGGCCAGAAAGCTTGAAGGGGGGAGAAAAAGTGTTAATAAAGAACAATTACGGTGCGCTCTGACTGACATTGGAATTTGTAATCTTCCTCTCTAATTAGCATTAAAGCTTTCTCTATTTGGGAAAAAAAAGATATGTGACTGAACTTTAACTTCTAAAGAGATGTTTTAGCAGCTGCTCACTATCCTAAGATGAATATCAGTAATTAGAACTATTATCGTTTTCTGTCATCATTATGGCTACTGCTATTAATCCTCAGCAGAGGAAGCCTCGTGATGCTAATGCTGGCTGTACCAAACTATGAAATCCTAATTACCATTCCCTACTCTAGAAAAGAAGCTATTTTGTAAGACAAAAATAGCTATTAAGAGGAGGGGGACACAGTAGCCATTTAATGTGTTGATGATTTGGACACAAGCTAAAAGAATTCTGGAAAGTGATCCCTTCTTTCATTTTGCTTTTTAACTAATTTAAAGGGTCTTCGGATTTGTTTCAAAGCAGTTTGGGTTGCACATTGTAGACTTTGACTTCTCAAATGTGGCTCCCCCACTGAATTTGCAAACAGCTAATATCACTGTTTGGCAACAATCAAAGATCCTTCAAGCATAATTACTACTGACCCACAAAAAGAGACAGTCAGTAGAAAGATGGCTTTAATATTTTAAAAATAGTAAGCCTGTTGCTTAGACACAGCCTCCACAATTGTATATAGTAGTCTAAAATATATTTCACTATTAACTTACTTGATCCGTTAGTGTGGAACTGCAGAGAGGGAGTATTGCTCTGGGTCATTCACCCTTTACTTGCATTTATTTGATATTAAAGGAGAGTAATTAAACTGTTCATGCCAAATCCAGTGATGAATATACCCCCAATCAGGTCAAAACAAAATAAAAACAAAAACTATACTTTTAATTGCAGTATATAAATCAAGAAAGCTAAAGATAAAAGACTGAAACTAATCAATTTTCCATTTTATTTATCTAAATTTTGATTAATCAAATATGATTCACCTACCAATTGCTAAAAGGTTAACAATGGCTGAAGAAGGAGCTTTACCAATAGTGTTAAAACAAAACTCTTAGACATAACATTATATCACTTTGTTTTTAAGTGAAGGAATAATGGAAAGAATTTCTATTGATCACTTCCTAGCACTACCTAGTCAAGATCAGAATTCTGATATAAGTGTAAAAAACAACAAATTAGAGGCTCTAAAATTGTTTCCCAAGTGAAATATTTTATGAGAAATAAATAGACATTCTATACCTTCATCTTGGAGAATGCTAACATACCGAAATTTAACAAGACTTTTTGGATTTTTTTCCACTGTTTCCTAAACTTGAACCAGGGGGCATGCTATTTTCACCTTTTATCTATCATCATTGCACAGAACACTATGGAACATACTTGATGCTGGTCTATGTATGAAACTTCATGTAATAAAGTTGACTTCCACATGAATGGAATATTGGAAATTTTGATTGCTGCGGACAGCATCAAGGGTACTGGAATAGAAGAAAGTAGTAGTGTCTCTAGAGACCCAGCGTTCATGCTCAGTGTGTGGAGTAGGTTCACTCTGGAGATCAGGAGAGATGCCATGTGAGCCTCAGCTGTGTGCTCCACCTCACTGGGTCAGCAGCCACCCTCTGAGCAGCCATACTGTTTATGTGTAAGGATTTTAGTGGCCAGTAATATTTTGGAAGACTATTACTGTACACTTCCTGAATTTATTTGTATATTAGAAAAATCTTCTATAATGAAGTTGGAATTCATCCTCTTGGTATGAAAATAATAATATATTTATAAATTTTAATATTGCTATGTATATGTTTTAAAAATATTATAAACAAGTGGCTTCAAATGCCTATCTGTGACCATTATTGGTCCATGATGACATTTTTACCAGTCTGTGGTGATATGAAAAAACCTAATTTGGTTAGTTTCTGTAAATCAAAATCCAATTTATTTGGCTTAAAAGAATGTCTTCTCAAAAGAGTCTGGAAGATGACAGAATAGGAAATATCAGAAATCTGTCTCCCCACCTAAATAACAATTTCACTGGCCAAATCTGTCTAAAGTAACTAGTTTGCATCTCTGGTGTCTATTGAAAGCTTACAACTTCCAGGGGAAGACTTGGACAGTAAATTGTGGTTAATTTTGGTCAATTTAATCTCATAGCACAGTAGTGGCTACCCATCCCCAACCCTTCAGTCCTGTGGCAGACAACTGTGTACATGTTCTCAGAGCAGCTTGCAGGAGCCACAGTGGGCAAAAAGGACCCTGTCCTCCAAATAATGGGAATGTTTGTTCTGATTGCTGACTGCTGCTTCTGGTCACAGATGTGCAAACAAAGAGGTAGTGGCCATTGTTGCCATGCTTCCTCCAATTGTTGCAAGTCCCTTCTCCTTTGGCTGAAGTGAATTCCAGGGAATTTAATGGGCTGGTGCTCCCCCAACCCCCTGCCACCACTTCATTTTTCTCTTTTTACCCTTTTTGAGGGAGCAAGACTTTGGAGACAAGACACTTAAACTTAAAAGCAGCCGTATATACAGGGGAAATTAGATCACCACTGCTCATGCCTAGAGAAATATGCAGGCTCAGAAAAGACATGAAGAGACCTGAAGTTTATACCTTGGGGTAATCCTCAGCACAGAGAAAACTTATAACAAACAAAAACAAACAAAACAGTAAGTCCTGAAGAAGGAGGAGAATTTGATTTCCAGAACTATGACATTATTATGTTCAAATCTCCATTTTTCAAAAAAAAAAAATCGCAAGGCATACAAAAAAGAGGAAAGTATGGCCTATTCAAAAAAGAAAAATAAATCAACAAAAAGTGTCCATGAAAAAGACCCGACTAGACAAACACTTAGAAACAACCGTCTTAAAGTTGCTCAAAAAAACTAAAGTAAGATGTGGAGAAAGTCAGGAAAATGATTTATGAACTAAATGAAATTTAAATAAAGAAATAGAAAAACAAAAAAAAAAAACAAAAAGAAATTCTGGAGCTGAAAAGTACAATAATAGAAATAAAAAATTCACTAGCAAGATTCAAAGGCAGATTTGAACTGAAGAATCAGCAAACTTGAAGACAATGGAAATTATTGAATCTGACGTATAGAAGAAAAATATTAAAGAAAAGTGAACAAAGCCTAAGGAACCTGTGGGACACCAGCAAATGAACCAAAAGATGCATTGTGGAAATTAAGAAAAGAAGAGAAAGGGAAAGGGAAGGAGAGAATATTTGAAGAAATAATGACTGAATATGTCCCAGATTTGATGAAAGACAAATATAAATATTCAAGAAGCTCAATGATCTCCAAGGAGGCTAAACAGAGAGACCCACATTGAAACACATTATAATCAAACTATTCAAAGACAAAGAGAGAATTTTGAAAGCAGCAAGAGAGATGTGACTCATCAAATACAAGGGATCTTTAATAAGATTGTCAGCAGTTTTCTTATCAGGAACTTTGGAGGCCAGAAAACTGTGGGCTAATATATTCAAAGTGCTAAATGAAAAAAAACAAAAACAAAAACCTGTTAATCATGAATCTTATATGTGGGAAAACTGTCCTTTAAAAGTGAGGGAGAAATAAGACATTTCTGGAAAAATAAAAGTTAAGGGAGTTCATTACCCCTAGACCTGCCCTGCGAAAAATGTTTAAGGGAGCTTGCAGGTTTAAATGAAAGGATACTAAACAGTAATGTGAAGCCATGTGAAGAAATAAAAATCTCAGTAAAGCTAAATCCATGGGCAATTATAAAAGCTAGTATAATTATAACAAAGTGTGTAAATCTACTTCTTATTTTCTACATGATTTAAGAGAATAGTACATTTAAAAAAACTATTATTAGTCTAAAATCTAGCCTTATTGTTACTTTGTTTTTAACTCCACATTTGTTTTCTACACAATTTAAAAGACTAATGCACTAAAAATCATTAGTTTAGGTTTTGGGACACAATGTATAAGGATATAATTTTGAGACATCAACAGCCGAAAGTAGTGGTGACAGATCTATTAAAGTAGCAGCTTTTTTGTATGTTACTGAAGTTAAGGTGGTATAAATTCAACTCAGAGTGTTGTAACTTTAGGATGTCAAATGTAATCCCCGTGGTAGCCACAAAGAAAATAGCTAAGCGTATACACAAATGGACATGAGAAAGTAATTTAAATGTTTCACTACAAGAAGTCAACTAAACACAAAAGACAGAAACATAGGAAATGAGGGACAAAAAAGGTATAGGCAGAAAACAAAATCACAAAATAACAGATGTAAGTCCTTCTTTATCACTAATTACTTTAACTCACCAAAGGACAGAGATTGAAAGAATAAATTTTAAAAAGTGACTAAACTATATGCTGTCTACAAGAGCCTCACTTTAGATCTAAAGACACAAATAGGTTGAGAGTGAAAAGATGAAAAAGTATATTTCATACAAATAGCAACCAAAAGAGAACAGAGCTGGCTATACTAATATCAAACAAAATAGGCTTCAAATCAAGAAAGTTTATAAGAGAAAAAGAAGGACATTTTATATTAATAAATGATTCAATATGTCAAGAAGATATAACAATTTTAAGCATTTACATACCTAATGGCAGACTATCAAGATAATATGAAGCGAAAATTGACAGAACTGAAGAGAGAAATGTACTTCAATGTCCCTCTCTCAATAATGGGTAGAATAACCAGGCAGAAGATGTAGGAAAGAGAAGACTTAACATCATAAACCAAATAGATCAAAGAGACATACACTGAACATAGTATCCAACAACAACAGAATACACATCTTCTCAAGTGCACATGGGGCATTTTATAAGATAGACCATATATTAGGCTAAAAATTAAGTCTCAATTGAATTAAAAAGATAGATGTCATAAAAAGTATCTTCACTGACCACAACAGGATGAAGTTAGAAATCATTAACAAAAGGAAAACTGGAAAATTAACAAATATGAGGAAATTAAACATGTTCTTTTTTTTCTTGTTCTTCTTTTCTTTCTTTCTTTTTTTTTATTTCAGTATATTATGGGAGTACAGATGTTTGGGTTATGTATGTTGCCCTCCACCCCCCCCAAGTCCGAGTTTCAAATATTCTTTTATTTCTTTAGAGACAGGGTCTCTCTTTGTTACCTGGGCATGAGGGCAGTGGCATGATTATAGCTCACTGCAATCTCAAACTCCTGGGCTCAATAGATCTTCCTGGCTCAGCCTCCTGAGGAGCTGAGACTACAAGTGTGCACCACCACACCTGGCTAATTTTTCTATTTTTGTAGAGACGGGATCTCACTATATTGCTTAGGCTGGTCTTGAACTCCTGACCTCAAGCAATCCTCATGCCTCAGCCTCCAAAATTGTTAGGATTGCATACATGAGCCACCAGGCCCAGCCTAAACAACACACTCTTAAACGACCAATGAATCAAAGAAGAAATCACAGAGAAATGAGAAAATACTTAGAAAACACAGTGTACCAGAATTTACTGGACACAGTGAAAGCAGTGCTTGGGGTGGGGGACAGGGACTTCATAGCTATAAATACTTACATTAAAAAACAAGAAAGATCCAAAATGAACAACCTAACTTTGCAACTTAAAGAATTAGGAAAAAAAGTACAAACTAAACTCTAGCTAGCAGAAGGAAGGAAATAATAAAGATTAGAGGAGAGATAAATGAAATAGAGAATTGAATAACAATACAGAACATCAACAAACCAAAGGTTGGTATTTCAAAAACGTCGACAAAATTGACAACCCTTTAGCTGGATGGACTAACAAAAGAGAGAGAAGACTTATTTCTAAAATTGAAGATGAAAATGGTGAATGTACTGTGATTCTATAGAAACAAAAGCTTATATGAGCAATTATACACCAAAAAATTAGATGACCTAGATCTCCAGTCCCCAACCTCTAGGCTGCAGACCAGTACTGGTCTGTGGCCTGTTAGGAACTGGGCCGTACAGCAGGAGGTGAGCGGGAGGCAAGTAAGCGAAGCTTCATCTGTATTTACGGCCACTCCCCATCACTCGCATCACTGCCTGGGCTCCACCTCCTGTCAGATCAGCCATGGCATTAGATTCTAGTAGGAGCACAAATCCTACTGCAAATGTGCATGCGAGGGATCTAGGTTGCATGCTCCTTATGACATCCTAATGCCTGATGATCTGAGGCAGAGCTGAGGCGGTGATGCTAGCACTGGGGAGCAGCCGCAAATACAGATTATCACTGGCAGAGAGATTTGACCCCACAGAGACCATAATAAATCAGTTACTTGCAGACTCATATCAAAACCCTATCAGTGAATGGCAAGTGACAATTAAGCTGCATCTGGTGGCTGGCTTTTAAGTCAGAATCTGACACTTACTGTAGTCAGCATGTGGCCCCCCATTATTTTATTTACCACTTCTGTCCGTGCCTCCTTCCCACACTGCTCACTTGTCTCAGTCATTGTTTTAGTAAGCCCACAACCTAACTCTAGCAAAATTGAGTAAAAAACAAACACTGCACAGCTTCTTTGAAAAGGGGGAAAGACCCAATGATGAGAGAGCAGTAGACTGTAAGACTACCAACAAAATGAAGGCTGCATTTAAAAGAAAATACCGGAATCCTACTTAAATTATGGGTTCATTGTAACAGATGAATCACATTCTCCAAGCCCAATTTATATAGTATGTGGTGACCGCTATCCAATGAAGCCATGAAACCTTCAAAACTGCTTCGCCACATGGAGACCAAGCACCCTGCATTAAAAGACAAGTCTTTAGAGTTTTTCAAAAGAAAACAGCATGAACATGAGGAACAGAAGCAATTATTGAAGGCCACCACTTCGTCAAATGTGTCCGCACTGAGAGCATCATTATTAGAGGCTACCCACATTGCTAAAGCTAAAAGCACTTTACTGTGGGTGAAGAGTTGATCCTGCCTGCTGCTAAGGACATTTGCCCTGAACTTTTAGGAGAGGCTACGGTTCAAAAGGTGGCACATGTTCCTCTTTCAGCTAGCACCATAACTAGAGGAATTGATGAAATACCAGAGGAGAGTGAAGCAAAATTGTTAGAGAGGATTAATGAGTCACTGTGGTGTGTAATCCAGGTTGAGTTGTCTATCAATGTTGACAAGAAGGCACAATGTTTTTGTGCGATATATTTTTCAGGAGGATATTCATGAGGATGTGCACTTTTGCTTTCAACCAACACCACAGCTGCAGAAACATTCAAGTCTTTGAATGATTACATATGAGGAAAACTGAATTGGTCGTTTTGTGCCAGTATATGCACAAACGGAGCGGCTGCCATGACTGGACGGCTTTCTGGTTTCACTGCTTGAGTCTAGGAGGTCGCATCTGAATGTGAGTCTATGCACTGTGTCATCCGTAGAGAAAGGCTGGATAGCTAAAAATGTCACCTGAACTAAAAAACGTTTTGCAGTATGTGATTAAAATTATCAACAACATTAAAGTACATGCCCTTAACTCATGTCTGTTCACAGAGCTCTATGAGGGAATGGATGCAGAGCACACACGTCTTCTCTTATACCAGAAGTGAGATGGCTTTCCAAAGAAGATCACTAGCCAGAGTTTTTGAGTTATGAGAGCCACTCCGGAGATTTCTTTTAGAAAAAGAGTCACCCCTGGCAGCACATTTTAGTGACATAGAATGGGTTGCAAAACTTGCTTACTTGTGTGACATATTCAACCTGCTCAATGAGCTCAATCTGTCACTTCAGGAGAGAATGACAACTGTGTTCAAGTCAGCAAATAAAGCCTGCATTCAAAGCCAAACTGGAATTATGGGGGTGATGAGTGAACATTGGGATTTTTGACATGTTTCGAACATTAGCAGAGATTTCGAAAGAGACTGAGCCAGGGCCTTCTTTCTCCCTGTTGGTGCGTGATCACCTATTTCAGCTTTCAAAGAGTTTGAGCGTTACTTCCCAACCACAAAAGACCCTGACAGGGAAGGAATTCATCTGCCACCCATTTGTGAATAAACCAGGTGAATCCACTTTGTCCTCACTAGAAGAGGATCCACTGCTTGAGATCTGAAATGACACTGGCCTTAGAAGTATGCTTGAGACAACTTCAAATCTCCACATATTCTGGATTAAAGTCAAAGTAGAATATCCTGAGATTGCCACAAAAGTACTGAAAAGCCTGCTTCCATTTCCAACATCCTATCTTTGTAAAGCAAGGTTTTTTGCAACGACAGCAACCAAAACAAAATTATGTAGTAGACTGGACATAAGCAACACCCTTCAGGTGTCACTGTCTTCCATCACCCCCAGATGGGACTGTCTAGTTGCAAGAAAACAAGCTCAGGGCTCCCACTGATTCTGCATTATGGTGATTTGTATAATTATTTCATTATATATTACAGTGTAATAATAATAGAAATAAAATGCACAATAAATGTAATGCACTCGAATCATCTCCAAGCCATCTCCCACTCTGCTCCCCCTTCCCCTCAGTCTGTGGAAAAATTGTCTTGCATGAAACTAGACCCTGGTGCCAAAAATGTTGGGGACTGCTGCCATAAATGGAATGGACAAATTCCCAGAAACACAAAACCTACCAAGATTAAACCACAAAGAAATAGAAAATCTGTATAGCCCCATAACGAGTATGGAGACTGAATCAGTAATAAAAAAAAAAAAAATCCCAACAAAGACAAGCTCTGGATCCAATGGCTTCACCAATGAATTCTACCAAACATTAAAAGAAGAGCTAATACCAATGTTTCTCAAACTTCTCCAAAAAATTAAAGAGGAGGAAATACTCCTTAACTCATTCTATGAGGCCAGCATTACCCTGATACCAAAGCCTAAGATAGTACAAAAAAAGGAGGATACAGACCAATATCTCTCATGAACATGGATGCAAAAATCCTCAACAAAATACTAAAAAGTCAAATTATGCAGTGTACTAAAAGGATTATACACCATGGCCAAGTGAGATTTATTCCTGTAATACAAGGATGTTTCTATGTACAAAACTTCATCAGTGAATTCACCACAGTAACAGAGTAAATGGAAAAAAAAAATCACATGATCATCTTAACTGATGAAGAAAACATTCAACAAAATTAACACCCTGTCATAGAAGCACTAAAAACCTAGGAATAGAAGGAAAATGCCTTAGCACAATAAAAAACATATATGAATAACCCACAGTGAACATAAGATTTAATGTTGAACGACTGAAAGCTTTTCCTCTAAGATCAGGAGCAAGATAAACATGCCTGCTTTCACCACTACTATTCAACATAGCATTGTAAGTCCTAACCAGAGAAGTTGGGCAATTAAAATAATTACAAGGCATTCAAATTGAATAGGAAAAAGTAAAAATATCTGTTTGCAGATGGTATGATTTTCTAGGCAGAAAACCCTCAAGATTCCACAAAAAACCTTTTAGAAATAATAAGCAAATTCAACAAAGTAGCAAGATATAAAGTCACTAAAATCAGTTGTATTTCTATACACTAATAAGAAGGAAGTCAAGAAAATATTCCATCTAGAATAACATAAAAATTAATAAAATACTTAAGAATTAACTAAGGAGGTGAAAGACTTGTACAATGACAACTATAAATGGAAATAAATCACATTAATGGATTAGAAGACTTAATATTGCTAAGATATCAGTAATGTCCAAAGCTATCTATAGATTTAATGCAAACCCTATCAAAATACCAGTGATGGTCTTTGCAGAAATCGAAAAACCCACCCTAAAATTCATTGGAATCTCAAGGGACCCCAAATAGCCAAAACAATCCTGAAAAAGAACAAAGCTGGCGGACTAACACTTCCTAATTTCAAAACTTACTATAAAGCTACAGCAATCAAAAGAGTGTGGTATTGGCATAAAGATAGACATATAAAGTGACAGAATAGAAGAGAGGGTCCTGAAATAAACCCTCACATATACGGTCAAATGATTTTTGACGAGGGGTACCAAGATCTTTCAATGAGGAAAAGGGCAAAAGACAGTCTTCAACAAATAATGCTGAGAAAACTGGATATCCATGCACAAAAGAATGATGTTGGACCCCTAGCTAACAGCACATACAAAATATTAAAATAGATCCATGACCTAAATGGAAGGCTTAAAACTATAAAACTCTTAGAAGAAAACATAGGGAAAAAGCTTCACAACACTGGATTTGGCAATGATTTCTTGGATGTGACACCAAAGGTCTTGGCAACAAAAGATTAAAATAGATGAATTGGGTTTCATGAAAATGTAAAAAAAAAAAAATTGTGCATCAAAGGACACTATCAACAGAATAAAAAGCAGCCCACAGAATGAGAGAAAATATTTGTAAATTATATATTTGATAAGGGATCAATAACTAGAATATAAAGAGAACTCCTTGTGAAGCATGTTCAGTAATAACCAATCCCAAGAGAGGAATCCTACTGTGTGGAAGATAGCAGATATCATCACTATGCCAACCACCAGAAATAGGAATCCAAACACCTCCACTCACTGCATGCTGGGCTGCAGTGTTACCTAATAAGAAAGTTATATAAAGTGGGTTTATTAATCACAGAAAAGCAGCAAGGGACACAAAAAGCCTAAGATCCATTGTGACCTGATCCCCCAAGGCTTAAGAAAGCTGCCCAGGGTAGATGGCATCTTGACTGTGCATGTCTCACTTGAATCACAGCTAAGGGACCCCCAAAAGGCAGCCTGCTCTGAGTTACATACCTCAAGGTCCACAGGACTCACTGGGTAAAGCTTTGATGGACATCTGCCTCCAGAGGAGAGAGCTGCAAAGCTCCGGCTGTCCAGGACAGTTCTTTCCTAACTCAGGACATTGCATTTCCAGCACATTCTATAGTTATTCCTTTTTTTTTTTTTTTTTTTATGTGCAAGAAAGTGAAAGAACTGGGTCTGTCCAAGCAACCCAGAGAACTGTCCTGCACTCCTAAACCTAAACAAAAACAACAATAAAACAAATAACTGGATTAAATAATGGACAAAGAATTTGAATAGACATTTCTCTAAAGAAAATATATTAGTGGTCAATAAGCACATGAAAAGATGCTCAAATCACCAATTGTTATGGAAATGCAAATCAAAACTACAGTGAGATACCATCTTACACCCATTAGGATGGCTATTAACAAAAACATCATAAAAATAAGTGTTGGTGAGACGATGGAGAAACTGGAACCCTTCTACTGTTGGTTGGAATGTAAAATGATACAGCCACTGTGGAAAATGGTATGGAAGTTCCTCAAAAAAATCAGAATTGCCATGTGATCTACTTTTGGGTATATACTTGGAAGAATTGGAAGTGGGACCTCCAAGACATATTTGTACCCTCCACGTACACAGCAGCACTATTTATGATAGCTAAAACATGGAAGCAACACAAGTGTCCATGAACAGCTGAATGGATAAGCAAAATGTAGTGTGTGTATATATATACTGTAACACATTATAAACTCTTAAAAAGGAAGGAAATTCTAAAACATATTACAACATAGATGAACTTTGAGGACATTATGCTAAGTGAAATAAGCTAATTACAAAAAGATAAATACTATATGATTCTATTTACATGAGGTCCTTACAGTAGTCAAGGCCGGATGTGGTGGCTCACACTTGTAATTCCAACACTTTGAGAGGCCAAGGCAGGAGGATCACTTGATGCCAGGAGTTCAAGATCAGCCTGGGCAACATAGCAAGACCCCATCTCTACAAAAAAAATATTAAAAAATGAACTGGGCATGGTGGTGCACACCTGTAGTTGCTTCAGCTCAGGAATTTGAGGCTGCAGTGAGCTAGGATTGTACCACTGTGCTCCATGCACTCCAGCCTGGGTGACAGAGAGAGACCCTGTCTCTAAAAAAAAAAAAAGTACAATCGTGGTTGAGAGGAGCTGGGAGCAGGACAATGGGGTGTTATTGTTTAATGAATAATGATTATAGAGTTTCAGTTTTTCAAGATGAAAAGACTTCTGGAGATGGATGATGGTGATGATTGCACAACAACACAAATGTCTTTAAGTGCACTTAACTGTGCACTGAAAAATGGTTAAGATAGTAAATAATATGTTAAGTATATTTTACTACAATAAAATAAGTTAGAAAAAAAGAACGTCTTTTATTCTGAGGTTGACTTTTTAATGTTTAAATGCTCTTTCTTTCATAAAAAGAAATGAAAGGCAAACATATTAGTTTTCATTTTGTTTTGTTTTTAAATAGTCTTACTTCGGAAAACAAAAAGTTGGCGACTGTATGCTATCCTCAGGTTGTTAATATAGTTTTAAAATATTGCTGAGTTTCTAGCCTCTGTAAGAGTTGATGATATCTTGGCGTTGCTTTTCCCCCACCCCCATCAGTAGCTCTGGTGGCTCTTAGTGAGCTAGCCACTCCTTTTATTGAGGTTGTCTTTCTCTATTCCTTTCCTAACATCAGTATAAATTTGTGTGCTGCAGGAGCATTGTGGCTTAGTTTCCTCTCTGTGCAGTTAATCGATCCGTTATGGAACTGAATATTCAATCTTCGTGTCTCTGGCATCTCTGTCTGACACAGAACTAATTGTCCTGAATCGAACCTGTTACTACACAATCTGTTATTACTTGAAAACTGATGTACCAGGGATCAGCTCAACATCTCAAAATATAATAACCTCTAAAATAGGAAAGTCATAGGGTGATAATAAATAAAATGCTAGAGATGGAAGGGGCCCTGGAGATGAACCGGACCAATCCCGTCATGTTATAAATGAGGAAACTAGACATGATTTGATAACTACATAAGGTTCCCTTGGCATCAGCTTATGAAACTTCTCTCAATTAAATGTGTTTCCATCATGTGAGTAATACACATTTCCTATGGGAAAGGAAACCTTTCAGTTGTATTAGGACAGGTATAATTCAATATAAAATATAGAGATTTGGAAGGAATCAAGAAATAATTTTGCACATTCCTTCTGTAATATGATCAAGCATAGTGAAATGCTTATAAAAAGAATGTAGTGAAAATAACAAAATTCATATCCATAAAATGTACTGTTACAATTTTATTTCTTATTTAAGTATTTATGGGATCATCTTATGCATATTTACAATCCAAATGCTATATTACGGAATTCTGTCTTCAAAATGTTTATTAAAAAAGGAGAAAAATATTACCACTATACATATTTGATATGTTTCATAATCCTAGTGTTATTTTCAGTTTTTCTCTGCAAAAAGCAAATTTCTTTGCTGAGTAATACAGAAATTTAGCCTTGGTCCTCCTCATTAGGAAGGATAATTTTTGTTAATGTAACATTATAAATTACTTATAAATATTCTGTTTCATTCCTCACCTTGGAAAATTTCTCATTTAAAATATTTAATATCATTTTATCTTTCCTGAATTGGTTTGGTGTTGATTTTTTTAAATTGAGAAACATGTCATCCTTTGATTTATTTCAGTAAAATAATTTCTGTGATTCTAAAAACACCGAGAAAATACTGTACTATCTGTAAAAGCAGAAAAGGAGCAATATTTGAGAAAACATCCCAGTCTATGGCCATACCACCTTGAATGTGCCTGATCTTGTCTGGTCCCAGAATCTAAGCAGGATGGGGCTGGTTAGTACTTGGATAGGAGACTGCCTGGGAATACTGGGTGCTGTAGGCCATTTGAATTTAATTAATTAATTTATTATTAGAGACAGGGTCTTGCTATGTCGTCCAAGCTGGACTGCTCTGTCTATTCACAGGTATGATCATAGCTCACTGCAGCCTCAAACTCCTGGCCTTAAGTGATCCTCCCACCTCAGCCTCCTAAGGAGGAGGAGCTGGGACTATAGTCATGTGCCACTGAACCCAGGTCTATAGGCTATTTTTTAAAAAAACAAATAAGTAAAATAAGAAAAGAAAAAAATTAAAAAGCTCCGTATTAATCCCAAATGTCCTTTAATAATAATGATAGCTACCATTTGTTAAATGTTCAATATGTGTCAATCATCAGGGCTTTGTTTAGGTTCACTTATTGAATCCTTAGACAGCTCAAGAAGTAAATGGTATTAAGCCTATTTTACAGATGAAGAAACTTGGCCAAGAACACCCACCTAAGAAGGTAACACAAGGATTTGGATCTAGATCTATCATATACCCAAGGCTAGGCTTTAATTTTTATGCTAAACTGTTTTGCCCTTGAAGTGGACAGGTGGAAGAGAAGCTTCATTGGGGACCAAGCATGGTACTTTGTTGTACCCCTTTAAAAGGCCCAACCCTGGTGGGGACTCTGGCAGGGCATTTGGTCAGGGCAGTTCTAAAGGTGCTGATGCCACCTGCATATAAAAGCTTGAACCTTGTGAAACTGTTCTATGGCAATTTCTTTTTCAATGAGGAGCTTTCAGGTACCTCTATTGACTGCTGCCAGTGAACTGAAAATGAACTCAACAATGATGCTTTCTTTGTACTGAGAAAGCAGGTAAGATCAGAGTTGTTTCAGAAGCAAAGAGAGAGAAAAAATTCTTACTCTTTTCATAATCAATCACTGAAGTGTTTTCAGGAACAATTGGTATTCTTCTCAGAAATTGTATCTGGGCTACATGCCCACTTTTTTTGAAATCTGTACTCTAGACCAACAGGTATTATCCGGAGACTTTAATATGTTATCACACATTGAGTAGGAGCTGCAATGTGTGATAATCAAGCTTTCAAAGCACAGATGCAAGGTGACGTGCTTGGACTAGAATGTGCCTCCTAATCACAATCGTATCTTACATTGGTCCAGAGGTTCACATTTTACTAAAGGGGATTCCTCTGTTCCAACCAGGCATTGAGGCTGTGCAGGAATGAAGGGCCGGCATTGCATCTATTCTTATTTTTTTAAAGCTGAAAATCCCGATTTTTAAATGAAATCCTGGTTTTTATATGAGATTAGAATCTTCTAATTCTAGTTTTTAAATTTTAGCAAAATTTTGGTTTTTTAAAAAACAAATCCTGTGCAGGTTAAAAGAAGAAAATCTTTTGTATCTTAATTTTTCTCTAGGAGATAATAATAGTTCTGACATGATAAGTTTGTTGTAAGGATTAACTAAAATAATTAGAATATATTTGGCATAAATTTTTAGCTGCTTAATAATGTTTAGCTGCTTTAACAATAATACGAATATTTCACATTGCTATCAATACAGCAATAAAGAAAAGATTTGCCAAAAATCTCAATTTCTGAACAAACATTTCAGTAATGACGTAATGCAAACATAGCTAACATTTAGTTGTGTCATCTTTAAAAATAGTTCAGGAGCGTCATTTGGATTTTTGTCATAAGGAGTTACAAATGTTTTGAGTGAGCAGACTATTTATATATATATGTGTGTGTGTGTGTGTGTGTGTGTGTGTGTGTTATACATATATATACATATACATGTGTATACATATATACACATGTGAGTTGAATAAGCCGAAGGACTAGCTAATAATGCACATTCCTGAGGTGCAGCAGTAGGACCACATGAAAATTGAAATAGAGATAAAATCTTTGCTGATATGTTTCAGAGAGCAATCACCTGGGTCTCAAGATCAGAGAAACAAATCAGATAAGAAAGGCAGAGTAATGATTCGAAAATAGGAAAACCACACATGTGGGTGTGTGTTCATGGTTACACACATACTTACACACACATTTTGGGCCTTTTCAGGTTATATTTTAGGTTTTGTCAGCCAAAGTGCAATGTACATTAAGAAACAACTCTAATGCACTTAGGTTTTGTGCTTTGAAAATTCTATTAGGGAAATACTTTCTTGACATTTTACTGTCACACCTGAAATCTATTTGAGAATTACCAATCACCTTGCATTAATTAAGATAGACTAAGTTGTGTTACAGTAACAAGAAATCCCAAAATAACAAAAGCTTAAATTTATTCCTCACTCGTGTCATGAACACATATTCTGTGTAGGTCAGTATAAGGGTTCAGCTTGTTGTGTGGTGTCTTAAGGAACAGACTGACATGGGCTCCATTTTGACCTCTGTTTCTATGATCACTGTAGCAGGGACAAAGGTTAATCTTTGTTTCTCTTATTATCTCTCAATGACCTCTGAAGTGGTGAAAGAATTGGTGATGAAGAGAGGGACAAACTGCAAGGAGTATCCCTGATTGCTTCAGCATTATCAGACTATGTACCCAAGGGCAGAGCTCACAGTCAATTATGTCTGAGCAATGTGTTTTGTCACAGAGAAATTGAGCAGAGTTCAACGGTTCTTTATTACATGGATTTTAATCAGGTATCAAATGACAAGCTAATCAATCAGCCAGGATAGAGGAAGAACCAGATGGTAGAGTTTTGAGCAGAACCATGAGTTAGGGGTTTAGAAGAATCTTTCCATCTGCCTCCAGCCTAACCAGGATATTTCTCGTCCTGTGAACTGGATGATGCTCTATACCCAATACCAAGTTTCTTCACTTGCTACTCCAAAACTACTTCTGCCTGCTCATTGGATAGCTTGGCTATAGTGGAGTGAGCTAGGTTCTTGGAAATCTTTGTTTTGGTTGTCCTTATTTACCATTAAAATCGACTGGGTAGAACCTCCCTGCTCTCAGGAGTTGGGGATGTCATATTCTAAACCTTAGAGAATTGCTAAACATTTAATTATTTGAACTCAAGCATCATTTAGCTTGATTTATACATGGTTATTAAAAATAGAAAGGAAACTCAGTATAACCTGTGGTTATGTAAACTATCAAACAATTTTCTGAAGATAAGTGCTCCTTATGATTTAAACAAACAAAGATAGGAGAAATTATTGGGGAATGGAGTGGAGAGGCTATTCAATTCAGTAACCATTTACCAGACTCCTACAATTGGAGTTCAATAATTGGAGAGCTTGAGATAGAGTAGATTCAAAGATAAAAATGATTCGGTCTTAGAGTATAGATAAACAGCAAACTTTCTTCCCCTTCTCATTTCATACAACCTAGAATTTGTTCTTACTACTCTAAACTCACATATCACTTAGCCTTGAAAGACTTCTTAGCTACCAAATCCAATTGACACTTCTTATTCCTTATCATGTGTCCTCCCTTGGGAATGTAATAGTATCTGTCACTCCCTCCTTAAAACCTTTGCCTTGTCTTTTGTAACCTCCCACTTTTCTAGGTTTTTTCCAGTCTTACTGGCTGTTGTTTTGTCTCCTTTACAAGCTGAATCCTCCAATTTTCCCTTCAGCATAGGTATTCACCACAGCTAAGCACTTACTAAACTTTCCTGAAGAAATTTTGTTACATTAATATGCATATGTGAATGGTCTAAAATCTATGTCACTTGTCTGTTTATTATTCCTGAAAACAGACCCATGTATTAATTGCCTTTTTGACATTCCAGTCATCTCTAACTCAACCTATTCAAGATGGAACTCATCATTTTCATGAATGATGGCAATATTTAGCCTAGGCAGAAACTGGGTCTTCCTTGTTTTTTTTTTTTTCCTTTTTCTATTTCTAAACTTCAATCCTGTGTATTCAACAGTGTCAGAATCTCATGGATTTGAATGCTCCTGTTCAACCTAGTCTGGATTAGAGGTTAGATCTCTCTTTCCCTGTGTTGTCTCAACAACTGGTCATACCTCTGTCATTACATCTATTACATTGTGTTATAAATCCTTAATTTGATTTAACATTTTTCTTCCCTGTTGATAATCACCTCCCTGAGTTCACAGTCATTTATTTCTGAATTCCCAGTACTTACAACATTTTTTTAATACATTGCTACACAACGAATGAATGAAGTTAGAAGTGCAGAGAGGCCAGGCACAGTAGCTCACACCTGTAATCCTAGTGGAAGCCAAGGTGCTTGGGTAGCTGAGGTGGGAGATTGCTTGAAGCCAGGAGTTGGAGACCAGCCTAGCAACACAGAGAGACTCCTGTCTCTACAAAAAATTAAAAAAAATTAGCCGGCATGGTGGTGTACACCTATAGCCCTAGCCACTTGGGAGATTGAGGCGGGAAGATAACTTTAGCCCAGGAGTTCGAGGCTGCAGTAAGCTATGATTGCACCACTATAATCCAACCTGGACAGAGCAAGATCATGTCTCCAAAAAAAAAAAAAAAAAAAATTGCAGAGAGATGCTAACAATTAAAGCTATGTCTGATAATTTTGTTTTCTAAAAGCAAGTGTGAAATGATCTGTGTGGGCAAAGAACTTCATTCTAAGAAATGGGTCAACAGTACATGTGAGAAATCTCCCATTTCTTATGTCTTTTATCTTTGATACTTCTATTTTCCATGGGAGAAAAAAATGAGTAAAGCTAAAATTGTTTTTTTAACCCAAATGTAATTGTTATAATACTGGCTTAAAAATGACTTTTTTTTTGCACTTGTGTAAACAGATACTTAGAATCAAAGGATATCATAAAAAAATTCATAATTCTTAATTAATCTAAATGTATGAGAAATATGCATTTCTATTATAGAAACTTATGACATTCATATTAGAAAACCCATTTCATCTGAATCCTTGCAAACTTTTTAGATGAGAGCTCTCATTTTGTGACTGAGCTTTCTCTGCGGAGTTGATGGAGTCAGAAGAGGAAGTGTAAGACATCTGTGGGAAGCTTTTCATAATGATTCACAGAAATTGAGAAAGAAAGAATTATTTTGCTGTTAAGTTAGCAACAATACCTTCTCTTAAAATTTAACTTCTTAGAATAGAGTTGGAAAACACTTTAATTTTAAGAAAATTACAAATGAGGTACTAGCAGCACTGTATATAATGTTTCTAACATCACTTCTAGATTTTCCAGACCACTTGATAGGACTTCATTTACAAGTATAAAATAGTTATTCAGCTGCAAGCATGGAGAGTTGTATATTTTGTATGATTTTATGGTGGCCATATTCTGTGCCACTGTGAGCTCTTAGGAGGAAAGACATTAAATAAACTAGTGAAATAAAAAATAAATTAGTATGCTTCTTATTCTCTCTCCTCTATTTTTGGCCTGTTTTGAATGGTTAATCTGATTTAATGTTTCCAGCGGCTTTTAGCTATTATGTGCTCTCAGAAAAACCATATTGGAACAGGCCATGGTTTGTAAATCTTGGCAGAAGTGTAAGAACTAAGTTCTGGGTTAGCCTGGATGTTTTTTTTGTTGTTGTTACAGTGTGACTTTGGAAATCTAATCCAAGAGTTGTACATGCCATCTGTATTCAAAGACTCTCTGCACTGCCTGTTTATTTACTGTTTAATTTAATTGCGGTTTAGCTAATTTCTTAGAAATAACGCTGTGTTTTCCTTTTTGTGTTAACTAAAAATTGAGACTTCTGATCAGCATGCTAAGGATAACCTCTACGCAGGATTATCTAAGTGCCTAATTTCCATTGATTGTGTTTGCCGAGGCCCAAGGATTCATCCAAATACAGAAATTCCCCTCTCATCCACAGTTTTGCTTTCCCTGGTTTCAGTAACCTGCAGTCAACTGAAAATATTATTAATAAATCAAAAATTTCAGAAATAAACCACTCATAAGTTTTAGATTGCACACCATTCAGAGTAACATGATGAAATCTCATGTCTGCTCTGTCCCTCCTGGGATGCGAATCATCCCTTTGTCCATTGTATCCATGCTGTAAGTCATTGATACTGTCTGCTCCTGATATCCAACCATTGACATCATCTTGGCTCAATGATCTAAAAATCATCAGAAGCAGATGATCTTTCTTCTGATGTACTGTTAGAAGGTAGTAGTAGCTTAGGCTGCTATGTCACAATGCCTATATTATTCACTTCACTTCATCTCATCATGTAGGTGTTTTATCATCTCACATCACCACAAGAAGAAGAAAGGTGAACAATAAGATATTTGGAGGGACCACATTCACATAGCTTTTATCACAGTATATTGTTACAGTTGTTCTATTTTATTATTAGTTGTTGTTAATCTCTTACTATGCCTAATTTATAAATTAAACTTTATAATAGATATGTATGCATAGGAGAAAACATAATATATGTAGGGTTTGGTACTGTCTGGGGTTTCGGGCATTCACTGGGGGTGTCAGAATGTATCCCCGTGAATAAGGGGGCACTATTATAAGTGTTTCTTGAATCTGAACTTAAATGTGTTTTAAAGCAAGGTGGAAAGACATTTGCATTCTTCTTTAGGAGGGCATTGATATCATTCCCCTTCTTTAAAGTGATTAGAAACTATATTCATAAGCCTTCCTTTCTTCTCAAACATTTTATGATTCTAAGACATAATGACATTTTCATCTCTTTATTTCTTACCTCTCTTCCCATTGAGAAGCCACCCTAGCATATGATGTCCTCCAAGGATTATGTAGCCTTAGGGGTAATCCCTATTCAGATCACAGCACTTCTCTGGAGTCAGAGTACCCAGGATCAAATCCTAGTTCTGCTACTTCTCTTCTAGACATGTGATTTGGGGCCAATTGTTAGACCTTCTAAGGCTTAGTTTTTTCATCAAGTAAAATGGGGATAATATAAGTATATGCACTTTCGAAGGTTTTTGTCAGCTTTTGGGAGGATTAAATAAAATATGTTATTACTATTATTTTGTCATTCTTATTATTTTTGAAGTGGATGCTGATAGGGAAAGAGTATGTGGGTAGACCCATCAGGGAGAATGCATTTTACGGTATCTGAGCATGTACACATTTTTTAAAAAGTCTAAAAATTCTTCTGGCTGTGTTAGTGGTTGGTTCAGTTTTCATTAGTCCGTCATAGGAGTCAGATAACCCTTGCTATTTTGAATCATTCCAGCTATTATCTTTTTTATGCTCTTACTGTTGTGTCATTGTCACCAAGTGTTAATAGCCAGAATTTAACATTATTTTGCATTATGTCCTTTTTAGAATCAAAACTTACTTCACGTAATTTTGTTACAGTAGCTATAGCAGAAGTATCACAAAAATTTTTGTTTATTTGCTTTTGATGTGGAAAACACATCACATATAGCCGAATTGAGAAGGCTTCTGCCCTTTTGTGATTGGTACTGGTTCTTATTTGGTCTCATTAATTTTAAAACCACCATTCATTTTTAAAAAGTCACAAAAAAAAATAAAATCCACAATCCATTACAAGCATGAATAAACACACACACACACACACACACACACACACACGCACGCGCGCGCATACAAATTCCGAATTATATAAAGAAGTAGAGCTAGTGTTAACAAATATATAAATATATAAAACAAACATATAAAATTAAGAGCAAACTCTGATTTCACCTCTCTTCATCCTCAATGAGTTTGTAAATGCTTAGTCAGAAATTAAGGAAGTGCTACTTAGTTTTGAGTGATGCTGCTACTTGACCATGTCCTTAATACGCTTCACTTGTCTTTGTGGGCCTCTAGTAAGTACCTTATACAGGAGAATTTTTTAATATGTAGTGTGGCCATTAAACAGCATTTTAATTTACCAGTGGGAATAATATTATACATATATATTAGATAAATGCAAAAGAACTATATAATTGAAGAAGAAAAATCTTTAATTTCCTCTCAAATCTATTAAAATGTTGTTTGCTATGAGAATTTATGCTGATGAGTGAGCCTGTTTATTTTTTATTTATTTATTTTTTTCTGTCAGTTGGCAGGTCAAGGGCGAGCCTGTTTATTTACATTATCCTAGTTATTCCTGTGAATGACTTAAATACTGAGAAAAATTGAGACTATGTGTCTATTTGTTGAATTTCTATAAAAGTTGAAACATCCAGCTAATCGGAGCCCTTTACATACTTGGTTTGCTCTGTACTTCCTTTGAATTAAAATGAAAATTAATGGGGCATTTCTATGGTTCTATACTTCCCTTCTTTTAAAGAGGTAGCTCAATTCTGTTTCCCATGACTTCTCTTTATTCCTTACAAGGTAGGTATTAACAGATATTCCCTGCATTTTCTGGTTTGAAGTAAAAAATAAGCTCTTCTTTCCTTTCTTTTTAAACGGAGCTCCATCTTATTTATTTCACAAAAGCTCTTCTTTTATTTTGAGGATCAGCCCTCTACTGATGATCAACTTCCTGCCACTAAGTACATAGTCCCAAATGTGCATTTTTCTCCCAAGGTCAGTCCTTGCTGCTCCTGATCAACTCTATCTATGGGCAAGAGAGAATCCTGGTGATGTGAGATGAGGATATGGGGCTGGGACCAGACCTCTGTTTATAGTTGCCACCAGTACAAGTTTAGATACCTATGATGGCTGCAGTAGTTTTTCAAAGTTCAGGGAAGAATGGGCCTTATCTCTCGTTTAGTGTCAGCCAGAGATATCCAGTCACAGTAGATATTATTATTATCATCATACATATAATGAAGTTAAGAGGCAGGACAATTTTACTTTTCAGTATTGAGGATTGGGAAGATCAATCAAAGCTGGATAGGGAAAAGAATTAACTTATCATTGTAGCGATTCTATTTTGCTCTCTGCCACTTGCTATGGTATGAGAAAAGCACTCTATTTCATTGAGTTTCAGTCACCATCAATTGTAAGACACATGCTAATTTCAGAGACAGTAAATGAAAAACAGAATCTTAGAATCAATGACATTTAGTATATAGTTTATATGTGTAGTTTAGTGATTAATTTTCTTTCGTTCTGTGTATTTATTTATTCTTTCTTTTAAAAAATGTAAAATATTTGGAAAATACAAATGATAATAAAGAATATTATGATGATCACTTAAGCATTAATCATGTGGCTTAAAAAATAAAACTTTAAGCCGGACAAGGTGGTATGTACCTGTTAATCCCAACTATTTGGGAGGCTGAGGTGGGAGTATCTCACTTGGTCCATTTTCTTATTCATAGATATTTAGGCTGTTTCCTAGTCTTCATTACTCAAGGTGTCAGTGCTGTTAACTTTCTGACACATGTCTCTTAGTGCACATACATGAGTTTCTCTAGTCTATGTAGACACATGAAAGTAAACTGTGGAGTCCTGAGATTCGGATTTTCAGCTTTACAAGATTTTGCCTTGTTGCCCTTCAATATATACCCATCAGCAGCATTTGGGTGTTCTCAACACTTCTCATCCTCAACAACGCTTTTATTTTTGCCAGTCTCATGAGAATATAAATGCATCTGATTTTAGATGAAACTTTTCTTTCTATGATTATTAGTGATATTGATACATCTTTTTGTGTTTATTGGCCTTTGGATTTCCTGTTCCATGAATTTCCAGAATTGCTTATCATTTATCTATAGGACTGTTTGCTTTATCTTACAAGTCTTTAAGAGTTTTTTATACATTTTGAGCACAAATTCTTTTTTTTATTGGTAAGCACTACAAATAATCTTCTCTCCATCTATAATTTTTCTTTTTACCTTTTTAAAGTCTGTCGTTTGTCTGCAAATATGCTCTAATTTGAACGAAGCAAGTTTATCATTTTGTTTCCTTTATATTTCATCGATTGTTTGTCTTTTTAGAAATTTTTTTAAGAAATTCTTTTTCCCTAGCCTAGAGTTACAATAATATTTTCCTATGTTTTCTAAAGGTTTACAAATCTGCTTTTTATTTAGTTATTTAATTAACTTGGGGGGGCCTTTTTCCCCTTTTCTATATGGATACTCAATTTTACTAATAGCGTTTAATCCATTTCCCTCACTTATATCCAAGGCTATCTGTGTTGTGTATTAATATCATTTGTCTGTAGAGGATTCTTTGTTTCTGGACATTCTCTTCTCTTCCATCCATCTATATGGGTCAATATGGGACTAAATAGGTCAATATCATGCTCTAAATCATTATTACTTTATGGTAAGTAGGTTGGAACCCTGTCCTTAACTATTTTTCAAAATCGTCTTGACTCTTTTTGGCTTTTTCCTTTCCATATGACTTTTACAATCAGTTTTTTTTTTTTTTATTTCAGCAAATTATGGGTGTACATATGTTTAGGTTACGTGTGTTGCCTTTGGTTCCCCCCCCACCGAAGTCCGTGTTTCAAATATGTCCATCCTTCGGGTAGTGCGCATTGCACTCCTTGTGTATACAAATACCCCTCCCCTCCTCCCTCTTCCCCCCTCCTCCCACCGCCCTCTCCCTTCCCTAGCATCCACTAGATGTTGTTCTGATATGTGCATTTATGTGTTGATTAGTGAATACCAATTCGATGGTGAGTACAAATGGGTCCCGTTCTGCTGCTCTTGTGGTGCTCCACTTTGGATAATGGGCTTAAGTTTAATCCAGGAAAGTGTAAGAGGTGCTAGATCACTATCATTTCTTATGATTGAGTAATATTCCATTGTGAACATATACCAAATTTTGATAATCCACTCATGGATTGACGGGCACTTGGGTTGTTTCCACATTCTTGCAATAGTGAATTGTGCTGAGATAAACATTCGGGTGCAGATGTCCTTATCGTAGAATGTTTTGTGCTCTTTTGGGTAGATGCCTAATAGTGCTATTGCTGGATCGAATGGTATTTCTATTTTTAGCTCTCTGAGGTATCTCCAAATTCTTTTCCACAGAGGCTGCACTTTTTAAGTGCCCTATCCCTAAATAACCACACAAATTCAGTTATGATTTTTATTAAAAAGTTATTGAATTTGTATATTGACTTATAGATTAATATGCTATGATTTAATGTCTTTATGATATTGAATGTTCTTATTCACAAATACAATATAACTCTCCATTTATCCAGATTTTTAAAGTGTCATTAATAAGTTTTATAATTTTCTTAAAATACTTATACATATTTGCTAAGTCTTATTCCTTGGTCTCCTATTTATTATTGCTTTAGTATTAGTGATATTTATTTTTTGTCCCTATATATTTTTGATGAAAGACTAGAGGTTTATAAAGACATTTTTTAATTTACAATATATATTAAATTATTTAAATTGTTACGTCGGTCAACTGCTAGCTCACCATGATTCACAACATATATGTCAGGAGTTTTGCATACTCAGAATATTTCATCACCATATAAAGGGCAGTTTCTTTTTAGATACAACTTTGAAGATATTAAAGTGCCTTTTCTTACCAATTTTAAAATTTCCAGTTTTAAAAAATATATACTATTTATTTTTGCCCACTTCCTAAGTAGTATTTTTTAAACTGTAGATTGTGACCCATTAATGAACTTAGTGAAATTAATATATTGAGCAATTACCAGCATTTTAAAAAGAATAGAAAATATAAGATAGGAATATAAAAAATATGTTGCAAGTGGTAAGGGTTTTGGATTGTGTACGATTCAGGTATTGTTTCATGAAACGTGTTTCATAAATCTCATGTAAGTGTGTGTGTATATTATATCTGTGTACATAGATTTGAAAATTGATAAATAACTTCAGCAGGACCAAGTATACTGTACTTTTTGTTTGTTATGTTTAAATATAGTCTTGGAGGAATGGCCTGAGAAATAGACTCTGGGTATTACTTTTCCGAGTTGTCAAAGAGATGGTTTCAATGAACTGCTTGTTTTGAAGGCCACTATCACCACCACAATTCTTTTAAGGCCACATAAGAAGGAGATTCACAAAAACTACTCTTGCTCATGCAGTCTGGAAACAGACTTGTATGTTTCTTGGCCATTTATTCATGAGTAAATTGTAGGGCGATCTTTTTGAAATGAATTATAATTAACTCCTTAAAAAATTACTCAATAGGGATTATAAAATATGAGATAACCAGAACAATATGAGCTACTCATGTGTATATTTCTGAATATTTCCTGCAATTATATTGATACATAATAAGACTTGCATCATAATAAAAAAGTTATACATCAGCTACTTGATTTTTTTTAGCACCTTTAGCATATTTAGCATCTTCTGTATACTCAATACTCTATGTTCAGCATTGGACTGAGCATTGCATTCAATATATACATCTAAGACTTAAATCCTACCAATATGAAGCCTAAAATTTAATTCAAGAGTCCATATAAACACATAAGAAATATTTAGCACATAGTACAAAATAGTATAGATGTTATATTATAGGAGGCAAGATGATAGAGGGGGTGGTTTGCATTTTTAAGGACTAGAATTGTGAGAGAGGACTTTGTGGAAGGAATAAACCAATTATGCAGGGCTTTGAATAATAAATGTGGTGTAGATTGGTAGAACAGAGGAGAACAGCATTATAGATGAGACAAAAATAATGAGAAAAGTAATAAATGCTCAGAGCATGTGTACAATGCTATCAAAGAGAGTTGTCATTCAGGAATTAAAGGTGTCTTATAATAGTATCAGAGAAATAAGGTTGGCTAGGTAGAATGCAGCCTGATTGTTGTGAACTTCTTGCTTCCAGAATTCTAGGTTTTGATAAAATAGTACTCAAAAATAAAAATAAAATAGACATATATATTTATACATATAAAATAAAATAAAAGTCCTTGTTTAACCCAAAATTCTTCAGGTTTTATTTACCTACAGTCATAAACAAAGTCATATTTACATGAATAGCCACATTTTGCTGAACTTCCTCAGTATGTCAGAGGATGTCTTCTCAGATTTCCTAGTGGATGTCATCTGCCCACAGAGTGCTTGTGAGAAGCAGCTGACCACCATCTGTAAGAGCATGACTTGACCACTAAGTCATTATCTGCTGGGTTCCCCAGAGCTGCCTGTTGCTCCATTTAGGCCCACTGCATTAGACCCATACTATGATCCATACAGAAATGGGAAGACTCCCTCATTCTCAACCATGTCGTAATTTATCATCTCATCTTTGAAATAATGCCATTTGTGTCCCAGGTCTCATAAACTCCTTTTTGGAAAAGCTCCATGGGCTTTCATTTGTAGCACTCTTTGCTGAGTTTTAAGATCTAGTCCAAGTCTCCAGCACAGGTTCAACTAACAGCCATCAGCACTTTTATTTCCCATTGATAACTAGGGTTTTGATACTAGATTGTGCTATTTATGCATCTTCCCTTAAGCTGAGTTTTCCACCAGGGGCTTCCTCAGTTTGCCTCCAAGTAATCTTGTGCTAAACCTTCCCATCCAGTTTGCAAAACCACCACCACTCTGAATTCCAATTAAGCATTTCTGGGAATTCCACTGCCTCTGTAGAGTCCTCTGAGTTCTTTGCCATGCAAGTAACAAACAACTTGACATTTCCTCATTTAAACTTCAGGCTTTGATTTAATCTGTTCCAAGGAATTTTGCAAAGTGAGTAAAGCCCTGTTATTAACATGGTCACTGTTGCACAAATCCAGCCATTATTGTTGTCTGGCCAAGCTAGCTTCATCTGGTACTCCCTGGCTAGGATCAGGTTTGGATACATTTATAAAATGCTCTCCGTTTAACTGTCCAAGAGAAAAATGAAATTTAAAATTCTTATGCAAATTACTGAAGAATTAATTCTGGAGACTCATTAATTAAAAGAGGTTGTTTTTGTAGGATCATTTGTAGCATGCCAGTTTTTAGACTTATTCACTGCTGCTTATTGTCCTATCTGTAAGTTTTAATGTGAGTCTTTAAGTAGTCAAGATAAATTTTAACAAACTGTGTATATGTCTCAGTATATTTTAAGTGATTAAAGCAGACCTTTTAGATTCCATGGTTTACTAGATTTATTATGAATTCCTCAACTGTCCATCATAACTTTGCCATATCGAAGTATTCATTAATAATTCAATTATCTAAGGGGCAGATTACCAACTAAATGGAATATGAAAAAGCAACTTATTTAGTTCATTCCTTCCAAAAACATTTATTGAAGACCATAGTATATTTGAAGCTGTGTGTATATATGCAGGATACTAAGAACACAATAATTAAGCCAGTGATTAACACAAAGCTCCTAACCTTGAAGAGCTTACGTTTTGCAACAAACACAAAAATCTACAATTACCTTGCAGTTTGGTAAATATTTGCATACAGATACATTATCCTGGTAATAAATAACATGTGATTACTTTGTATGGTCTGTGCCAAGTACTGTTCTAAGCACTTTGCATGTATTAACTCATTTAACCTTCACATCCACCCTGTACAGTAGGTGCTGTTACTGTTAGTACTGTTTGAACTGAAGGAAACTGAGGTACCAGAAATACAGGGTATACATAGTACTTTTTGGCTGAATTAGTAGCCTTTGACTATTACCAGATTCTGCATCTGCATACATATTTTCTAGATGATTGGCCTTCCTGCTGGAGTCCAGATTATCTCTGTGACTAAGGAGGAGTGAGGACTTCAAATAAGGCAATCTTGGGGCATCACAAGATGTTATTGCCTTGGCTGTTTAGTATGCTGCACCTAGAATCCTATGTGTGTGGCGGGGGGAAGGGGGCAGGATTGGAGGAAACTTTTCAGGACATCGCATTTTCATCTTATTGTCTAGTTGAGCGAAGGTGAACTCACTCAGCTCCCTTACCTTTCCTGTTTCCAACCTTTGAATGATATTCCAAGTTTAGCCTCTAACGTCTACTTTGAAGCACCATTTTGAATTAGATGTTCAGGAAAATCCCCCATACCTGAAATGAAGCATTAGATACTGGAGTTCTAAACCGGACAAGAATGAAGCTAACTTCTTTATCAAAAGACTTTTTCCTGAGCTCACTTTGACTCGAACCAGATCTCTCCTTGTCTCTCTCAATGTACGACTTATAATTTAGGCAGTTCTGAAACCAAAGCATTAACACAAGGCAGAGCTAGGCATAACTATTGGCTTTTTTTCTTGATTTGTTTGGCTAAAAAACTTCATGTTTATTATGGAGTATGTAATCATATATATGTACATATGTCATAAGCATTTGTGTATACATTATTGTATAATGTCATTAATTTATATTTGGAATTAAGCCCAAGGAGCAATTGGGTGAAAGTTACAAAGAGAGAATTTCAGCTTAATATGAGGAGTGAAGAGCTAATAGGGTTGGTTAAAGATGGTGATAGCTGTGTGAACATAAAAGAAGTCAAACTCTGTAAAATAATTTAAGGAGGTTTATTCTGAGCCAAATTTGAGGTCCATGACCTGAAGACATGCCCAAGAAGCCTAGAGCAAGTGGACTCACTGTGGTTAGGTCACGATTTGGTTTTATACATTTCAGGAAGACAGGACTGACATGTAAAGTCATAAATTAATACATGGACAGCATACATCTGTTTGGCCTGAAAAGGTGGGGCATCTCAAAGCAAGGGGGCTTACAGGTTATAGGTGGGTTTAAAGACTCTTTGATTTGTAATTCTAAAGAAATGAAGCTTTGTCTAAAGACTTGGAATGTTTTAAGTTAAGATAAGGAAGTCTGTTAGTCAGGGACAAGCTACCATCCCACATACCCAGACTCAAGTGATATGTTATGTAAATTGAGGGCCTGCAGGTTTGTCTTGCAAAGCCTTAGTCCTGTTAATGAGTTACAAAGGATACCAATGCAGGACTGAGTACTTCCTGTAGGGCTGGTCTGGTCTTTGCAAAAACTATCAGTGATTGCTTGTCTGGGAAGGATTTTATTACTCCCTCATAGATGAAGCTTAATTTTGCCGGATAAAGAATTCTGGGTTGGGCATTATTCTGTTTTAGAAGATTAAGGATAGGGACCCAGTCCCTTCTGGCTTGTAGGGTTTCAGATGAGAAATCAGCAGTTAGTCTGATCGGCTTTCCTTTGTAGGTTATTTGTTGCTTTTGTCTCGCTGCTCGAAGAATTGCTTCTTTCGTATTTACTTTGGTCAGTCTAATAACTAC
>NW_012152285.1:1335542-1364588 GCF_000956105.1 Propithecus coquereli | reverse complement strand
ACCCGAAGGATGGACATATTTGAAACACGGACCTGGGGGGCGCGGATCAAGGGCAACACATGTAACCTAAACATCTGTACCCCCATAATATGCTGAAATAAAAGAAAAAGAAAAAAAAAAAACAAAGGATACCAACAAGAAGGGAGGGGGGCATGATGAGGCATATCTGACCTCCTTGTCATGGCCAGTTTTAGGGTATCCCCTTGGCCAAGAGGGAGTCCATTCAGTCAGCTGAGGGCAGGGGGGTGCTTAAGATTTTATTTTAGTTTACAGCTACTACAGTAATTACTGAGCTTACTGTCACTAAAGGGATGCAAGTGATTGCTGGGTGTTCCCTTGAGAAATATTTTGAGTCAAGCAAAAAATGAAGAAAAAGTTGTACTACATAATTCCTATATCCCTATCATACATGAAATTTTGTAAGAGTCCATAGTTTTTCAAATGCCACACTCCTTTTTACTCACAAAATCATAACATGGTCTTGGAAAAATGCTCGTGTACTCTAAAAGTACATCTGTCTTTTCTCTTTAATGTATAATTAAACCCTGCAAAATATTTCTTCTTAACAAATAAGAAGCATCTCTTAGAAAGTAATTAAAATAAACTAGGAAAAACAAGTAACAAACTAAAGAAACAGTACCAAGTATATAGTAAATAAAACATTTATTGACCTGTTTTAAAATTATTTGTTTTCAATTAGAGAGAATCATAAGAAAGGTTTTTTGGATAAGAAGATGTTGCAGCAGCATCTTATTAGAAAAGGATTCAGTGAAGTGGAAAGCCGAAAGGATGTGATTATACATTGATTAAAGCAATGAGGCAAAGTTTTCCTGATGCACAGCCAATCTGAATGTCATGAACTTAGAGGGTGGCCTGCCGTGCGTTCTTCTCTTACAGTTCTTAAACTTAATGCTTGTTGGTAATGATCCACTGAAATGATAAAATTCACTTATCATCCT
The DNA here is from genome assembly GCF_000956105.1 of Propithecus coquereli. NCBI lineage: Eukaryota > Metazoa > Chordata > Mammalia > Primates > Indriidae > Propithecus > Propithecus coquereli. Next base: position 1,363,629 of record NW_012152285.1, on the reverse strand, counting down.
GTGGATATGGCCTAAATAGTTTGCAAGAGGTCCTTATTCCTTATAATACATTTATTTATAATAAATATGTTTGCCTTATTAGTTTATTCCCCCAAAGACCTCGTAACACTATTTACAAAATTGTTAGAAGATAATCTTTTGTATCTTAGAATTTAAAATGAGATGGTTTCTAGACATCACCGTACGAAGGCAGGAGACAGAAAGGAACAATGGGGATATAACTGGAAATGTCAGTAGGGGTGAGTTGGGAAAATAATTTTCCCGACAATTTTGTCAACAACTGTTCCAGTTGGAATGAACCTCTAAGAGAAAGATGGCTAGAACGGCTATGTTCAAAAATAGCCCACAGGCCAAATCCAGCACACTTGTCTTTGTGTAATCTGTGACATAGCAATAGTTTTACATTTTTTAATGGGTGGAAAATAATCAAAAGAAGAATAATATTTCATGTGTGCCACATAAATATTATATGAAATTCAGATTTCAGCATCTGTAAGTGTTTTATGAGGACATAGCCATGCTCATTAATTAACATATTTTCTATGGCTACTTTCCAACTCCAAGAGCAGAGATGAGTATTTGTGACAGGAACTGTTTGGCCCGCAAAGCTTAAAATGTTTACTATCTGGCTTTTTACAGAAAAAGCTTGCCAGCCCCTCCACTAGAGAGTAAGTTAGAGAAGTTGAAATTAATGTCAATATAAAGTATGGGTTTCCTTTACTGAACTGATATTTGTCCAATGCTTGTTGAAAATTTATATATTGGTCTTCATGCCCAACCTACTAAATCAGAATCCAGGAGCAAAGGCCTGGAAATTTGTGTTTTTGTTAAGTACCCAGGTGTGTACTCTCATCAAGCAAGTTTGGGATTTACTTGTGCTGGCCTTGAACAGTTTTTATAACCAGACAGGGTTGGAGTCTGCTCTCTACTACTTACTGGCTGAGAAATCTAGAGCTCTTTTGGACAACATAATATATTTGACTTCATAAGCCTCAATTCATTCATTTGTATAATTATAGAAACAATATCTAACTCATCAGGTTGTTATGATGATTTAATTAGACAATGTATTTAGATTAGATATGGTATTAATACAGTGTCTATCACATAGTAAATGCTTAATAAATATCAGATATCATTGCTATTAGTATAAATATTAGATAATATTAGCAGTACTTTTAGTGGAGATTAAAATCACCAGAATTGAACTTCTCAAACCATCAATGTACTGTGCGTTCATTAGTCACATCCTTCCCAAACACTTCATTGATATTGTGAGTTGTCTGCACAGCACTGGTTCCATGAGGGAACTCATATTTGAAAATAAAACGAATTTTTGACTTATCCATGGTTTCACAAAAATTGCTCTAAAAAAAAATTTGAAAGATAATCACAAGACAAAACATGAGTTTGAAAGAATGAAGATGTTCCTTCACAATAAAAATAAAACAAGAAGCATCAAAGTGAATCAGAGATATCTACTGTCAAACTTAGTACTTAAGGAAATCGGACATTTCATACTTAATAACCAAAAACAGAATGTAATCTTTGCTTTTCTGACTTTGCTTAGTAACTACGAATTAAATTAATGATATGTATTTCTAAACCAATATTGCTAAGATAAAGCCTTGCTGAATTTGGTACAATTTTAAAAAATCTAAGTGCTTTGAAAGATGAATGTTTATAATCAAAAGTTTCAGACTTCGTTATAATAACCACATTTTATAGACAGTGGTTGGTAGACTCATTTTGTTAACCACACATACATTTTAAGTGCTTTGTATTTGCATGTGTTTGAGAAAAACATTTAGATAATGAATGACACTTTAGCTTATGAAATTCTGTGAACATAGACACATATTTTCTCAGAACTTGATTTCAGAAAGAATCATATATATATGTATCTTGACAATAAATTTTCAAACCATGGGAATTTAGTAAACTTAATAACTGACCAGGGAATTTTATTTTTATTTTGTTTATTTATGTTTTTAATTGTAATGTTTGCTCTGCTAAACAGAGTAGATTTTGTATTGCTCATAATTCCTTTTTCCCCCATTTAGAGAAAGAGTATTTTAAACTCACAAAAATAGAATAGTGTAAACCCCCCTCATGTTAATAATTACTCAGCGTTAATAATTATCAACATTTTTCTATCTTTTGTCATTTCTCCTTTCTGCCTTTTTTCTTTCTTTTTGCTGGAGTTTTTAAAAACAAAGCCCACGCTGTCACTTCAACAGTCTAGTATTTCATGATACATCTGTCACTTTTAAGGTCTTTGTTTTATTTTTAAAATAACATAATCTTGTGGTTAGTTTTTAGATTTTTTTTTTTTTTTTTTTTGGCCTGTGGGACAAAATCTGCGGGGAGTCCTTGAAAAGTGGTATTCAGGTTTCTACCAGGGGAACCACCATGAATGATCCCTAGCCTGAGCTCACGGGTGGGAGTTATGTCTGTTGGGCACCTCCTTCCAGAGGACCACAACCAGCAAACCTGCCCCATTCACCAATATTCAACAGCCCTTTAAGGTCAAGGTTTGATGGTTGTGCTCAGGATCATGGTTTCCCCTTGGTAGAAATAGATCCACTATTTCACAGGTTAGTATGGCATATTGATGTACCAAAGTAAATCAAGCATTTTTCGTATGCACCATACTTTTAACAGTGTACTTATTTTTGAAGCTATTTGAAAGATCAATAATTCTAAAAATCCATTCCTTACCACAAGCATCTGCTAACTATTTTGTAAGCTTCAGCATATTAAGTAGCAGTCAGATGAGGATCTTGTATGCAAGATGTCATTTGACTTTGCTATTATGATGAATAGCTTTTTAAAGTTGTCGAATCCTTTTAGATTTAAAAAAACCTCTTTATGTCTGGAAATCATCAGTCCAATATAGTCTGTTATGCATTATGCATGTCCCCTTAATGGTAACTGCTTCATACATGGTTGATAAAGTGGAGATAATCAGTATAATATGGAATTTGTCAGGATTTACATATAATTTTTTCTAGCATGTTAATGTTTTGAAGTGATAGAAAACAAGCTTTTTTTCCCCTTAAGAAGATCATCTTGGAAAATGCTTTTCTTTAGTGCAGGGAGAGCTGGTTTAGTAGCTTTAATAGCTGCCATTCTTCTCTTACCACGGGAAAAGCTTCTGGAGAAGCTGCAGGTACAGATACAGAAGATAAAAAGGCAGTTATTTGTTCTTTGTTTAAGAGGACAAAAAAGAGCGATGGAGAAGGCTACCTTTGGATATTTTTAATTTTGATGGAATTGGTCTGTAATTAGAAACACATTTTTTCAAGGAACTACATCTTTTTGTGAGTTTATTTTTCTTTTTATTTAAGGATATTATGGGGGTACAAACATTTTGGTTACATGTTATGACTATGCCTCACCCAAGCCAGGATTGGAGGCGTACTCTTTCCCCCATACAATGCTCACCGCGTCCATTAGTTGTGAGTTTGCCCACCCCCATCCCCCCAAGCCCCAGTGAACATTACTACCGTGTGAGCTACATCTTAAAAGAGAAAACACGATCGCCCATAACATAGGGCTTCACGAATGGGCTACAGTGGATTCTTGTTGCAAATGTCAGTAAAGATTTAATTGTGCTAGTATTTTTATTAGGATTGTCATTTTGTTGGTATTTTGGTTATATCATTCTAATTTTGATAGTATACTTTCCTCATGAGCTCTGTTATTCTTACTGTGCAATTTTCTTGGACACAAAGTTCCTGAGGAATGCATATCTGGTGTTATTGCGATAATATCTACATTATTAATTATTTGTGAATGATAATAATAATCAATATTTTTGGACTAGGAACTAAATGAGAGTCTGACCAAATGATATTTAAACTTAAAAGTACTTAGGATAGTTTAATGTTTTGGGTGTTTAGTCTGAATTTGAAGAGAATGAGCTGAGGATATTTTAATTTTACTATGTGCCTTTAAAATGTTCGACATCAAAGGAATCCAGATTTACAATCTTATTGAGTTACTTTTTTCTTTGAAACTGTTACAATCAATATGTAAATCAAGTAACTGTTTTATGTACTAAAAATAAAACTCTTTTCTCTCTCTCATTTTATATCCACATAGAGTTGTAAAATTTTCCAGTTGTGTTCACTGTGTACCATCCAAATCTTTATCTATTAATACATACTACCACTAGTACTCTTCAGGTTCATATGTTACTAGTCTTGAAATGTGGGACTTCAGAAACATTTTAGGGCTTGAGGGTAAATTGGGGGGGTGGAATATTATAAAACTATAAGTTATGATTAGGTCACGTGGGTCTGAATTTCTTTACTTTGAATAATTATTTTGCCTTTTTTTTTCAGAATAACAGAAATGGTCTCTATGTGCCTTATCATTTACCAAATATGTGTTCAATTCTTCTCTTTTTAGGGCTATATGGATCTAGTAAAAACATTTATTTTTAACCAATAAAATCATTGTTTGTAACTTCAACTGTAATAGTGTAGGGCATATAATTGTTGTCACACATCTGTATTCCAATAGTCTGTAAGATATCTGAAGTCTGAGACCAGTTCTTATTCACCATGACACTTTAAAGACAGTGCCAGGCACTTAAATGCTCACTGGAATGTTTTTTGAATGAGTGACAATGTAAAGGGTAAAATTTTCAAAACAAAGTATCATTTGTGGTTTTACCATAGTTTTTTAAAAATAACAAGCACTCTTTAATTTGAATAAAATGAAAATGTTACAGCCCAGCCAGGTTCATTGCTCACTGCTCAAGAGGGAGCCATTACACTGGGACAGCAGGGTTTACAGCAGAGAAGGAGTTTGATATTGCAGGTGCCATGTGAGGAGGTGGGAGGAATTTCTCAAAGCCATCTTCCCGAAAATTTGTGAGAAAGGGTTTTTAAAGATAGTTTGGTGGGCAAAAGCCTAGGCAATTGAGTCTGCTAATTGACTGGGTTCAGGACAGAACCATAGGGGTGTAGAAATTGTCTTCTTTGCTGAGTTGTTCCTTGGTTGGGAGTCACAGTATCAGTTGTGTCAGTTCCTTGATATGGGCCACTGGTCTGGGTGGGTCAGCCATTCTACTGGAATACAGGGCCTGGAATATATTAATATCTCAAACCTAGCCTCAGGTTTCACAAGGGTGATGTTATTGATGGGGAAAGTTAAAAATCTTTATGACCATCAGCTATGTCACTCCTGAGTAGCAATTATAAGAAAGCAAACTAGGGGACAGTGGCTGGTTATTATCATTATTTTTAGCTATGCCTATGCTTTTGCAAAGTTTAGGCCCTTACCAGAGTTCTCACCTTGCACTCCTTTATTAATTTGTAAAGGACAGTTTCAAAAGCATTTTACCAATTTTGTTTATGTGCAAAAAGGGCTTTGACCAGAGCATATGTTCCCTTGAATGAAAATCTACACTTATTACACAAGAGAAATTGTTTTACCAAATCTAGCATTCACTGGCATATATACCTCCTACCTGATTCATTTTCTTCCATCACTCAAGCCTCCTGGGCCACTATCAGGAGAGTTCTTATGAAAAGTCAAATCATGCAAAAAGAGCTTAAAACTTTTAGAGAACTTGCGGTTGTAGAGATGATGAAAGTGGGAAAAAATTGAAAATCCAGGATATCTGAAGGAAGTTGATAGGTTGGGGTGTGTGTGTGCATGTGTGTGGACTGGGGGGAGGGATCATGAAGATTTGGAGGATACAGATGAAAACTTTGCCAGAGCTTTTTAAGATAACTTGATCCTCTTTGCCCCATGGTGGTCTTCAAGTATTTTAAGCAATGGATAAGTAGTTCTTTGTGTTTGTCAGTTGGATGTCTCCAGAATAATTTTTTGGGTAATGAATATATGTACACATGAATATTGGAAGGGAAGATGAGGAAGAAAGCTTATGTTGGGGGGATATAAATTAATAATTAATATTAATAATATGTTTTAATAAATTATAGTCTATTTCCTGGCATTTAGAGTTCAGCAAAATGATCTGATTTAGAATCAAGGTTACAACTTTTTCTGATCACTGCTACAGTGCATGCACAGAGCTATTTGTTTAACACAGTCAAATAGTTCCACTCTAATCAGGGTGTAGAGTCAAATAAGATTAGAGCTAGAAGGGATTATATGGGCCTTCTAGTCCAAGCCCAGTATTTTATAGATGAGGATGTAAAAAATTAAATGGTGAAGTGGGTTACATGTGCCAAACACTATAGTAAGTGTTTTACATGCGTTTTCTCACTATTTTTGCATCTGTTATTAGTAATGATACTAATGAGGTTTAGAAAGGTATGCCACCTTGCCCAAAATCTTATGGTTGCTTAGTGGTAGAGTTAGGATTCAAAGCCAGGCAGACAGATTTTGGACAGTTTATTTCAGGTGCAATACAGTAATTAACTAAAGATGAATGACAGTCTCCTCTCTCCTAGAATATACAGTCAACGTGATGTGATAATTTTATGTGTAAAATGTGTACAAACATGCAGTCATGGAATAATTAATCACTTTTATCTGGGAGAATTGGAGAAGACTTTGTGGAGGAGAAAATAGTTGAGCTAAATCTTGAAAGATAACTAGGCATTTGTTGGGCAATCAAGGGTATTACAGATTGTGGAACCTGTTGAAGGGAGTTATATGGTTTGTTCTAATAAAGTGAGTAGTTCTGTGCAACTGAAGAGGGAAATGTAGAGTATGTTGGAGTGATATGCAAGAGCCAGGACTGGAAAGGTGCACATAGACCAAATATCCCAGTTACAGCTTTGATGCCACCCAGGTTTGTCACACTTTCCCCCTTACCCCACAGGCATCCACTGTTCCAGTGGGTTTATTCGGACTATTGAGTGAGATCTAGACTGAGTGTTTGAATTAGGGCAGAAGTCATAGGAATTAAAAATTAGAAATAGAATATATAGAGAGTTTGGAGATAAAATTGGTTAAGCTCAGTGATTGATGAGATATCAGAAATGAAGGAGATAGAAGTCTAACAGATAACTGCAAGATTTCTAATTGCAGAGACCCAAATAGCAGTTGATGCTGTTACCTAAGATGGGAAAAGTTGTAAGTTAATGGAATCTTATGATCTCTAAATTTATTTCATATTATCCTATATTTATTGTAAGGGAAATACCATCCTTGTACTTTGTTTCAAATTAGGCTTAAACAGACCTATCAGACTGTAAAGACATTAGAATTATGCATATTAATGTATATACATGATTAGAAATACATTTGTGGTTTTATACAGATATTCTAGCAGAGTTTAGAATCCATGACAGCTGCAATCCCCAATCCCTGGGCTGTGGACCAACCAGTACCACTCCATGCCTGTTAGGAACTGGGCTGCACAGCAGGAGGTGAGCAGCAGGTGAGAAAGTGAGGCTTCATCTGTATTTACAGCTCGAATCACCGCATAAGCTCTGCCTCTTGTCAGATCAGCACATCATTAGAGAATGAACCCTACTATAAACTACGCATGCAAGGGATCTAGGTCGCCCGCTCCTTATGAGAATCTAACGCCTGATGATCTGAGGTGGAGCTGAGGCAGTGATGCTAGTGCTGGGGAGCGGCTGCAAATACAGACTAGCAGAGAGGTTTGACTGCACAATAAATGTAATGCACTTGAATCATCCCCAGACCACCTCACCCCCCAATCCATGGAAAAATTGTCTTCCCTGAAACAAGTTTCTGGTGCAAAAAAGTTGAGGACCACGGCATTACAGTGTTCTATACCTAGAGGAGCACCATTTAATCAAGAAGACAAAAATTTGTTCCCAAAGACCTTTTCACTTTGGTTTACTATTAAAAAAAAAAAGGCAAACTAACCAGAAAACAAACAAACAAAAAACATTTAAAGTTAAATTATTCTGGTTGGGCTCTGCTTAGCCTCCTTATCCTCTTGCACCAGAACCTCTGAACTCATTTAAACTCTGAACTCATTAAAACCTGCTCTAGTGGGCACTTGAATTTTCTGCCCATGAACTAATCCAATCTTCTCATTTAATAGATGTGAAACTGGGTTAGCCTAATGGTCTTTGTTGAAGCAAGTTATGAAGAAGAAAAAAATACTGGTAATAATTATACAACTATAAATTATACATATATATACACATTTAAATTATAAATTATACAATTATAAATTAGTTGTATAACTACAGAAACTATAATAACTGTACAACTATAAAAATATTTATGGGCATAAAGTACTTGTAAATAGAATGGGATATTTTTCCTGCCCCCACTCCCCCATCAAAGAAAAAAAGCTTTTTATAGTTAATACAGTTTCACTCACTCCATATCATTGCCCACAGTGCCACCTATTGGTAAAATGAAACAAAGATGATGTAGCCAATTTTACAGTAACGGTAATTGGTACCATGGTTTCTTAAGAAATCTGCCCTGGATTTTAGCCGGCAGATGTTAGAAAGCAGATTGTCTGTGATCAGACTAAAATGGGAAACGAATCACGTGTTCCCCGCGGAGATGCTCAACCTTGTAATTTAGGAGGAATCCAAATAGGATCTTGAAAGCAGGATATCTGACTTCCCCAGTTGATGGTTCTGCCAAAAAAGAGGAGGCGGTGAAACTGCTTAGGGATTCTAAGAATTTGACTGTTCCCACATATCGGGATGCAAATTGCTTCTGTGGCTTGCTGCTCAGGCGTGATTGTTGCCTTTTAGAAAACACCAAGCTGAAAAATTGAGCTCATTTGAGAAATGCTCTGCCAGAGACTTCATGTTATCACACAGGCTATTAAGTGTCAACAAAGGCATTAGTTTCATTGAATATATTTAATTTTTAAAAATTTAGTTTTACAAGATTAGCCAATGTAATTTTCCCTTTCTTCATTAAATTATAAGGTTCTCTAGAGAAGGATATTATTTCTTTAGAGTTAGCATAAGGCTAAATACAGTCGTCCCTTGGTATCCTTGGGGGGAGGTGCTGGGAATGGTTCCAGGACACCCTTGACACTGAAATCCGCACATGCTCAAGTCCCACAGTTGGTCCTGCGAACTGCATATACGAAAAGCCAGCCCTCCATATAGGCGGGTTTTGCATCCAGCTAATCCTACATTTTCCATAACAGATAGTTTGTGGATGAAGAGGGCCAACTGTATTTATTTTAAAAATCCATATATAAGCAGACCCAGGCAGTTCAAACCCGTGATGTTTAAAGAGTCAACCATACAAAGTAAGGTGTGGTATGCGTGGTTGAAGAGGGAGTAATCAGATCTTTGAGACATTAGTAAGTTTAACAAACATCATCGTTCCCGTCGTTGGTGCTGAAGTGCACAAATACCCAGGGAAACACACACACTATAGGTGAGTGCAGTAAAGTGAACAAATTGATGACAATTCCCTCTTTGAATAAAAATGCTAGATTACATGTTCATGGTGCTTGCTATTTTTAAATCAAAAGATTTAGTAAAATCCCCCTCCCTCCACAATCTGATATTCTCCAAATTTTTATATGACAGAATGTATTTGGGTTAGTTTTGCTCACTTTCGAGCTATTATTATGTATTTTATACTTGAGATAGTTTCTGGAGGCAAGCTGTGCTGACATTGCTGTATCTACTTTTCACATTATTTAGAGACCAGGTGGTGATCCCAGGTAAGCCAGCAGAAGACTGGTTCTGTAAGGTCCACGTCAGGAAAGACAAAACTGTCCCCCCAGTCTTTTTTAAAAATTAAATAAACAAAAAGTGAAAGAATAGCACCACAAACATCATGCCCTTTCAAAGAAATTGAAGTGCAAAAGCAAATCATGTTAGATTGAAGGGCTGTAGGGACAAAACCCAGAAATCTACCAGCAGAGGAGAGGCAAGTCAAAGACTTAAAAGCAGAGAATAGGCCACAGCTAGAAGACATTTGAGAGAGAAGGGATAGGAATGAGCCCAGGAAGAAGGATTGCTAAGAGCTGGTGCTGAAGGTCAGTAGGAGAACTATAGTGCCCTGCAGCTAGACATCCTGGGTTCAAATCTTTGGAAACTTGCCAGGTATTGGGGCATTCAGGATGGTGGATAGGTGCATTAGTCTCACAGCCGGGCAGCCTGGATTCAAAATACTGCTTCTCCCTGTTATAGCTGTGAGCCTTCATCTCAGATTCCTTACCGGAAGGTGGGTAGAAAAACTTAGTATGGCTGTTCTGTGAATTCAACAACCTAATAAATACAAATACACTAATCATAGATCTTGAATGTCTAGTTTAGCTCTAGATTTTTTTCTCTTGTCTTTTTTTTTATGAGATATTATGCAAGCCACAATGGATTTGGTAGACTTCCACTTTGATTTGCAGCTTTGGCCGTGGTCTCTTCTGATATTGACTGTGGCTAACTTTGGAGATGAACAGGGATAATTCTACTCTCTTTTCCTGATCCTTTTTAGATATAACTTAGCTGATTTCTACCTTTCAAGGATAGCATACAGGGCTTTGCCAATAAAACAAAATGGCAAAATGCACAGGAGAATGTGAATAGGGACAGGTAACTCCTTCTGTTGTGGAGTAGCAATAGGAAAAGTATTCAATACTAATGTCCTTGCCAATAAATTGGTTGGCAACCAGTTGTCCCTAGGTCTGTGTTTGTGCCTTCAAAATGTTTGAGGCCACCAGGAATCCAATCAGTGAGATCAGTGAGAAAATGTGGATTATTATAGAATAGTTTTATCTTACATATTTTGCATGAAAAATAGAGGCTGAGAAGTCTTTCTACTTTGAGTTTATCAAGAGAATCTAGATGCTCTCGATGTAGTGTTCTCACTTATTATAATAGAAATGTATACCTGCTTATTTATTTTATGTTTTGGCACAAAGCTTTTTTTTTCAATAAACTCTTTTTTGAAGCAATAAGGTAAAAAAGATTAATCATTGGACTTCTGCTTCTCCAAAAATTTGATGATGGATTTGTAACTTGTATACAGTGTTCATTAGCATTTACCGCTTACCATGGGTGTACTGAAATCACTAGCTACATGACAACCAGAAAATCCAAATCTGCTGAGGAAGTAGCAGCATCTTTTCCAAAAGTTAAGAAGACCATTCTTGAAGATGATGACTTAGCATATGTAGTTACAGAAGGTGCACATCCATATTACTGTGAAGCATGACTTTTCATTTAGATCAAATGTCTATTGTTTTAAATTAATTGCACTTGTTTTTAAGTTTTCTTGTACAAATAAAAAAAATGAGATGAAAGCTTTAAAATATTTGCTCCTTTGACAGAAGAAAAACTTTGCCAACATTCAAATGATTCCAATTTTACATTGTATCATTAGATGCTGTATTAGTTTCCTATTGCTGCTGTAACAATTTACCACAAACTTAATGGCTTGCTTGTAACAACACAAATGTATTGGCTTAGAGTCGTGGAGGCCAAAAGTCTGAAATGAGTCTAACAATTTAAAATCAAGGTGTCAGTAGATTTGTGTTCCTCTGGAAGTTCCAGAGAAGCATGTTTCCTGCCTTTTCCAGCGTCTAGAGGCCACCTGCATTCCTTGGCTTGTGATCCTACCCAAGATCATCACTGTAACCTGGGCTTCTGTTGTCACATATTCTTCTTCTGACTTTGATCCTCTTGCTTTCCTCTTCTAATGGCCCTTGTGTTTGGACCCACCCAGATAATTCAGGATAATGTCCCCACCTCAAGATTCTTAATTTAAAGTAACATACACAGAATTTGAGGACTAGGGTGTGGACATCTTTGGAGGCTCACTATTCTGCCTACCATAGATACTTCAAATGCATAGTTATATTAAATCCAATAATAGTTGGATCACTACAAAGAATTAAATAAAGTTTTTGGGAGTTCTATCAAATGAGACAAATTTGACCTTATTGTGAAGGCTAATGTAAATTCAGTTTAAAATTTCAATATTGAAGATAAAGCTATTTGTTTTCAAAGTGATCACAAATTTGGCAGAGCAGTGTTGTGGTGAAAACAATGTCCTTACAAAATTAGGAAATTTATGGAGCAGAAATGTATTTGAAACAGGTTGTACTATAAAAATAACTGATGTGTCCATAATTGAGCACCAAGAAACTAGAATATACTAGCAATAAAAATAGATGATCTGATTATTAAATTTTATAGGTACACACAGAGAAAAATTGAACTAAAAAACCCCTTTATGATGAAGCTGACATTGAATTTTAAAAAATAAAAAATACCCTCCAGCATGGCAGTCCTCCTTTTGTTGATCAACTTCAATTAGATTTTAAAATATCTGGGGCCATGGAAGTATAACTTGTAAATAAACCTGAGTATCCCACAATGATATTCAACTGATTTGTAAATGAGTCATTCGTTGAAGTTTTATTTAAAATCAGTTGAAAACTTTTAATCAAAGTATTCAAAAATTGAAAACCAAAAAATGGAAATTTTGAAAGCTTTTAGAAAATTGCAATTATTAAAAGCAAAGTTTGAAGGTAGGCGTTGCAATTTATTCTTATGAAAGCATAGGGAAAACTGAAAAAAATTAAAATTTGAGAGCTCAAATTTTATGCAAGATTTATTTTTGAAAGCATTTGATTGTACTTTGAATTATCTTGATTTCTGGGAACAACCTTTTGATAAAGCTTCTGTTTTTAATTTGGTAAATTTATATTCCGTATCAGGATATAATGAAATTAAAAAGAAGGTCTATAGTTTTGAAAAGAATAATATATCAAAACAACTTATTTGATGAGATTTGTCTTTCAAAAATATTTGTTGACAATGCTTATTCTGATGAGAGTTTTACTGTTACTAAGATGGTAACAGTAAAAATATCTGGACAGACGTATTTACAAATTTCAATATGAAAAAATTAGAATTGGGAATATTGTCTAGTAGTCCATTTGTATATATTCAGGTATTTTTGTAACTGTAGACAGAGTATTTTCTCAAAAATGGTGTGACCTACAGAGAAGAGTTATTTGAAAATGTCAACAATTTCAAATTTAGGAATCTTAAAATGTAATTTTGAAGATTGCAGGCAATTTTGTGAAGGGGTAAGATATTAAAAAATACATTCTTTAGAAAAATACCACTAACATATACCAGAGACAGATATAAATATGGATACAGCTATATGGTTATGTACTAAGAATAATTATTCTGATTATGTGATTTTTATTATTTAAATAATCAAGGTGAAGACTTTTTTTTCTTCTAATTTTGCTTTAATATATTTGGATATATTTTATGGTTATTTTAATGGCAGAAAAATATTTTTGAAGGTAACTATTTCATAGGTCTAAGTTGATCAACAAATAAATATTCATGATTGTATGTGTTTGATAACTTTAGCACGCTCTTTCAATCTCCAAGTGCCCGGCTCATTATAATCTCTTATTACCAGAGCAATTTGGTGAGGAACCTCCTGAGCTACCTAACCTTTAATAATCCCCTTCTCTGTGGCCTGTGAGATATTTTCTTACATACGAGTTTTAACATTTTTGTGGGTTTTTTTAACCTATGTCATCCACGCTTTTTCTTTTTCCTTGTCCTAGGTGATATTTCCTAAAAACACTATTTCTTTTCCTATTTCCTTACTTTAACTGGCATTTCCTGTCAATACTATTTCTTTCAAAACATTATGCAGCAGAAACCAAACTTTCTCAGGATTCCTTTAACTCCTACTGGGAGTAGGGCTGACTTTGTTTAGGCTGTGGCTGTGGTCTGACCTTGTGTGTACAGCCCAGCGGTGCGCGGATGAGGGAGCAAGCACGGGCTGAAATCTCACACAGCTCTGTTCACCTCGTTGTGCAAAAGAGTCACCCAGGCCAGCAGCACCCTGGTGTACCATTTTCACTCTCTTTTAGAAACCTCTGCCCTCTGTCTTGGCCAGCCTTTGTTCATCCTTGTCAAGATTGCCTTCTAGACCCCAGCACTGTTTCCCGTATCCTCAGTGGCCTCAGTCCATGGCTCTTGACCTTGACATTATTCTTTTTGATTTCAGGATTGCTGACTTCACAGCCTTTTTACTCCAGGATATAACTGTACTACTCCAGGATATAACTGTAGTTCCCTAAATGGAATCTCGTTGTTACTCAAAAAGCTTCCTCCTCTAATATGGATTTTTACATTGCTTTTGTGACCATTGCCTTCACCCTTCCTCTCCCTCTTCCCTATAGAATCTGCCTTACATACGCCTCAGGGCCTCCGTGCTTTGGTACCTCTTCATTTGCTTATTCCATCACCTGCTTTAGGCCTTATTTACCTTCCTTTGTAATTAGAATCCCATCAGCTATTTTCAGGGATTCTGTGCACTAACTTCTTAGAAATCATACTCTCTTGGCCCTTACAAAAGCCTTGGCACTTAGCCGTTACATTCTCACTAATACTTGAATTCAAAAAAGTCTTAACTATCACCTTTATGTTCTTCTGGAGTTTTGTTACTCAAAATGGGGGCCATGGACCTGCAGCAACACTGGCATCCGCTGGGAACTTGTTTGAGATGCGGAATCTCTGGCCTCACCCCAGACCTATGAGTAGGAATCTGCATTTTTACATTTATTCACAGTGAAGTTGGAGAGACACTGCTGAAGGGCAGCAGGAGTCCAAAGTCATCTGTACAGAGTGCTCTTTGTTTCTTCTCTGCAAGCCAGATAAACTCTAGGGGTGGGTGACTGGTTGGCTCCAGGTGGTGTGGGCGCAGCAAGGAGTAGTAGACTGTGTGGATGCTATGGGAGGCCTGGGGAAAAAGAAGAGGTATAGAAAAAAGACTATGGAATTGATAGTTTCCAACACCCTAATTACCCATAGACCCAATTACTTCAATATCTGTGTGTGCTGAGCGGTATTAATGATAATGCTATTGGTAATAATATTAATAATAATGTTGGTAATAATAAAAATTGTTCACCCCAAGTTATCAAAACAGAATCTGCATTTTAATGAGATCCTAGATAACTCACGCACATAATAAAATTTGAGAACTACTTTTATGAAGCAGAATTTTTCAAAGAGCTGTCATGTTAAATCAGTTTAGTGGATTGCAGTCTGAGCTAAAAACAGCAATGACAACAATAATGAAATGGTTTAAAATAAAATACATAGAAAATATCAGGATATGATAAAGAAACATGTATTTTCAGTCATACTTGTGTGTGCTGGATTATGATAGAAAATATATTTGTTACTATGGGTAAAAAAGGTTGATAAATATCATCTAGACCACTTTGCTGTAGCAGATACAAAACCGGGCTGAGTAAGTCTACTCAATTTTTGGCACCTTGTGTCAACCCAGCCCTTATTTCTACTTGGAAATCATTTTAGTTATCATTATGCCTTGTAACTCTGTGAGGAAAAAAATCAGAACTGTTATTACTCTGGAATCTTTTGTTCAAGGGAGATTCAAACAAAACCCATGAGGGTATAGACAAAAGTTCTACCCATTGGTCTAAAGTGGAGCTTCTAAATCTTTTATAAGAACTACCCCTCAGAGACTAGGGCTATAACTCAAGCCTTTTCCCTATAATTTTGTAGTTTCTTTGAAACCACTTTTTTCCTTTAAAATTTATGAGAAGTCATGTGAAAGAACTTTTGTAAATGAATAAGAAAAATGCAGACAATCCTATAGAAAAATGGGAAAAAGACTCAATGTTATTTAGCATAAGAGAATATCCAAATAGCCAAATAATATATACAAAAGAAGCTCAAAGACATTAGTTTTCAGAAAAATGAAAAAAGCAAATAAAAGTGACAATGAAATACAACTGTATTCCCACTAGAATGGCTAAAATATAAAGATTCACAACAACCACTTGATGACTAGGATTGAGCAACAGGAATTTATACTCTGCTGGTGGGACATAAATTGGCACTTTTTTTTTTTTGTTTCTTTTTCTTTTTTTTTTTTTTTTTACAAAAAGCCTTTTTATTTGGAAATAATTATAAATTTACAGAAAAGTTAAAAAATTAAAAATCATAAAAAGAAAATCTGTATACCTTTTACCAAGATCATCAATTGTTAACATTTTACTCCATTTGTTTTGTTATTTTCCCATTCTCTTCACACACACACATTTTTATTTACATATTTTTCTTTTATTTTCTGAACCATTAAGGTATATAAGTCATGGCCCTTGACCTCAAAATATTACAATGTGTGTTTCCTAAAAGTGGGGATATTTTCTTACATAATCCTAGTGCAGCTATCAACTGCAGTAAATTTTGATATTAATAGTTTTCAAACTTAACTTTAATATACTTACTTTTAAATTTTATCAATCAAACTAATAATGTCCATTACAGCATTTTTCCCTTTTAGATCATGATCCAGTCTAGGATCAAGAATTATATGTAGTTGTCATGTCTTTTTAACATCCTTTAATCTGGAACATTTCCACAGCCTTTGTTTGTCTTTTATGACATTATTTAAAGAATTTAGACCAACTATTTCTATAACATAGAAGGTTGATACGATCACTTTTAAAAGCCTTCTTTTATCAAAAATTTCAAGCAGATAAAAAGAAAATAAAATAGTATCATGAACCATTATGTACCACTCAGCTTTAACAATCATCAATATTTTGCTATTCTTGTTTCGTTTAAACTTACATCGAGTGGTACAACTATTTTTGAAAACTTTAGAGCTGAACATGGTGCATTCATTATTAATCATCAATTTCCCAACAGAAGTGCCTATACATGTATGTAAAAAGGTATGGAATAGAATGTTCATACTTTAATTATAAACTCCAAAAGCTGGAAGTCGTCCAAATATTCTTGATTAGTAGACTGGATAGACACCTTGTGATATATTATGGAATACTATACAGCAATGAAAATGAATAAACTAATACTACGTGCAAAACATTGATGAATCTCACAAATATAATGCTAAGGAAAGGAAGAATAGATGATTTTGGTTGAAAACAAGCAACATGAGTCTATGGTGTTAGACATCACAATAGTTGTTACATTCAGAGGAAGGGTAGTGATGAGGTATCATGATAGAGGTTTCCAGGTAATACTGGTAATACTCTATTTCTTAATATTGGTTATGGTTGTGTCCATTTTAGGAAAATTTATAGAGCTTTACAATAATTTGTCCACTTTTCTATGTCCATTATAATTCAAGACAAATTATTTTTAATGATTTATGTGAAGTTTATTTTCTACTTCTTAATATACCCATGTTTATTTTAATAGAAAACTATTTCAAATTATAAAACATCATAAAAAATTTTACTTATCTTTTTGTTAAGTGGTTAATGTGCTGTGGCATTAAATCTACAAATTAGGAAATTGATTTGAAGTAATGAGGCTTTGAATTCAGGCGGTTTCTCTTTTTTGTCTTATTGTCAAAATATTTTGAGCACTCCAGCATATATCAATGTAAGGGTATAAATGTTAAGAGTTTTTTTTTCACTGCCTTTCCCTCAGTTATATGAATAATTGCTTCAATCTACTGTTGGTGAAATTACTGATATGTCTATCTTCTCTGCTAATGGGTCAAGTTGCTCATGTTATATAGCCAACTGAATGGTTCTTTCTCTTGTACAATCTCACAGGAATACTTCATCCTAATCAAAACTTCATTTTATTACAGCACTTATTATGTGCAGTAAAAATGTTCAATTTTGCCAGAGTTGCTGATTGCATGTTCAACCTCAAAAAAATGTTTCCTATTAAAATGAACTGTGCAAGACAGTCTTAAAAAATTATGTGATATTTCACACATGCAATAACACCGTTTGTAGACATCCATGAATCCACTATCTAGATATAACACATTTTAACATTTTGTTACATTTGCTGCAGATCTTTGTTAAATTAAATGAAGTTGTAAATACATATTCTTTCAGAGCTTCCTCTTTTCTGTCTTATTCCCTATACATTTTTCCTCTCTTCTTTCCTTCTTTCCAAATACAACTCTCCTAAGGTCAGTGCATATTTTTACAATTATTTTTTATCCTCTTATGACATATATAAGAATGTGAAATAATATTTTTCATATGTTTAACATTTTTACGTAAATGGTTGTATACTGAATATAACCTTTTATATTTACTTTTTGCTCTCATTATATTTGAAATATAAAAATCAGACATTTTAGAAGTATTACACTTAATGAATATGACATAATTAATTTACCCATTTCCATAAGATTAATTGCTAACAACTGTGTGTTGTTACAACTACGCTACAGAAGCTGGTCCCAGACTGGGTCTTTATTTCGTTGCAGTCGTACCTCTGGGCATGTGCCTGAAGGTGACATTGCTGTGCTGAGTCATATCAAATACCCCATATTACTTTATTAGATCTTGCCAAATGGCTTTCCAAAAGGTGTACCAATTTATACTCTTACAGGCAATAAATGGGAGTTCTCATTTCCCTACGTGCCCTCCAAAATTTGATTTTATTAGACATTTAAATTTTAGTTGTGAATTACTCTTTATTATTAAAGCAAACAGTGAATTAATTTACCTTACCTACATTTTCATCTGTTCTTATGAAGCCTTCTTTTCTATATTGAATTTTAGCCCCCAAAACTCTGACCTGTTCTTTACTTAGCTACACACGGGTATATCTTTGTGGAGTAGCAAACATTTAAAGCTATTTCTCATCTCATTAATAATCTGTCTTTAAAAATAGGTATCAGAATCACATTTTTTGTTGTTTTTGTAGTTCTGATTTGTTACGTTTTGTTTTTACAACATTCGTATTTCTGTCACTCCATTGGCAATGTCAGTGCTGCCTGTAGCAGTTCCTAGTGTATCATTGAACACTAAGCCTCCTAGGAAAAGTCACTGATCTGGTCAGATTAAAGTAAATGAAACAGAGGGACAGAAGCTGCTTCTTTGTAAGGGGTCCCTGGTGTGACACCCACATGAGGCAGTAGCACTGTGGAGCAACAGGATCAGCTCAAGGTCCAAACTTACCAATCTCTGGTGACAAGATTCTGCTTGGAATGCACAAGCTGATCCTGTCACATGGAATGTGTGACCACTACTTGTCATGGTTTCATTAGCACCTCCAGGAGCTGGAAAACACTCTTGTTATGAACCAAGGTGAAAGGATCTGATTCACATTCCAGCAAGCTATTCTCAGCAGAGCCCGCGCTGTTACTCAGTAGTCTTTTTATTAATCTCATACTGCCTCCCTGAGGTTCCAGACCACACTCATTTTCCACTCAAACCACCCCTTCTTCTTTTAAAAGTGGCACCATAACTTGAATTTATCATGTTCCTCTGCATGTCTTCTAACCTGGAAGCCATTGGGACATCAATGCCACCTCAGCAATTTCTCTTGCAGCAACTGCTTTCTGACCCGTTCATCCTGTGATGATCCTGCTTTAGTCCAGCTTACATCTCTCACTTGGTGTATCAGTGAAGATACTCCTGTGTAGTTCTCTTGGCCTTCCTCTCATGGGTACAAAGATAGCTGACTGTGCTCTAAACATGTCACCTTCAGTGACTTTATTTTTCTTGCATATGTGTTTCTATTAGAAAATATTTTCTAGAAACTCTCCTAGCAGACTTTCTCTTACATCTCATTGATCAGAACATATCACATACCCAATTGCTCCCTAAACATTAGCTGGCAAGGGGCTTAGCAGAGTAGCTACAATTGATTTAGATCTGGGAGAGGTAGGCAAACTGTAGCTCATGGGCCAAATACAGCTTGCTGCCTGCTTTTGTATGGCCCAGGAGCTAAGAAGGGTTTTTACATTTAAATGGTTGAAAAAAAAATTACATAAAAAAGAAGAGAAGAATATTTCACGACACATGAAAATTATATAAAATTCAAATTTTAGTGTTCATAAGTGAAGTTTTACGGGAATGCAGTATGTGCATTCATTTACATATTACCTATCATTTCCTTTCTGTTATAATAACATAGATGAGCAGTTGTGACTGAGACCACGTGGCCCGCAAAGCCTAAAATATTTACTATTTGGCCATTTACAGAAAAAATTTACTGAACCCTGGCTTAGATTACTTTCTTTTTATCCCTTAGGGAAAGCTTCACTTTCCCTGAGCATAATACTGCCTGCATGATTCTGGAACAATATCAACATTGTTAGCAGAACCCTGGGGGAAAATGACTAGTAGAAGGCACACAACAGTGTGGGTCTTATTTGGAATATTACAATAGGTAACTCGTTCCTCTACTGCTGGTCCGTGCACAGTCCTCCCCCCATTTTATTTTGTATGTTGCTCACAAAATGGCCATCTTAGGACACCCTTTTAACATGATGTTTTTCTGCTTAGCCCTTCATCACCCGTCAAATAAAGGCCAAACCTGATCTGTCATTCAATGTCCTCTATACTCTGGGTCCACTTTACTGCCACTTTTTTTTTTTTTTTTTAATTTTTTGAGATAGGATTTCACTCTGTTGCCCAAGCTAGAGTGCAGTGGCGTCATTATAGCTCACTGCAACCTCAAACTCGTGGGCTCAAGTGGCCCTCCTGCCTCAGCCTCCCAAGTAGCTAGGACTACAGGAGTGTGCCACCATGCCTGGCTAAATTTTCTATTTTTTTGTAGGGCTGGGGTCTTGCTATGTTGCTCAGGCTGGTCTCAAACTCCTGACCTCAAGCAACCCTTCTGCCTTGGCCTCCCAAAGTGCTGGGATTATAGGCATGAGCTACCATGCCTGGCAGGAGTCTGGTCATCCCAGTGTCTGGGACTGAGGGAGTTCCCAGGACATGGGACTTTTCAGGATTTTTTTTTTTTTCCCTTTATAACCTGTACTTCATAAACATCAGGAATCTAGATTCTCCTTATTTCTGCAAGTATGCTCTCTCTTTTCACATCTACGTATTTTTATGCTAGTTTTTTCTTTTACCTAGAAAGCCCTAATTATTTTAGGAGTTACTTTATCTTAATCTGAACCATCTTTTATTTTCCACCTTAACTTCTCCTCCAGGAATTTTTCTTTGACTTCTCCGTCTGAATAAACTATATCATTTTCTAAACTCCAAAGTGATTTGCTCGTATCTCTCATGACACCAATAACATTCTGCCTTTTTAGTACTGTCTCTGATTTTTTTTCTAGAAGATAGAAAGGCTCTTAAGGTTGTGAACTGTCCTTTTTAAAACCCCAATGCGGTACCTTATACCTAGTAGAAGATAATGAATGAGAGTGTATGGAATTTGGGGCCCAACTATATAAAAAGTGTCTTGAAAGCTAGACAAAGATTTTCAATGTGGAATAGTAGTAATAAAGAAAATATATTGATGGTTTTTATTGGGATGTCTGGAAGAGAGTTATTTTTGGGGGAAGAGAAGACTGATATATTATAAAGCATCTGTTTAACGACAGATTATATGCTGGGTGAATTAAATATGTTATCTCCTTAAATATGACGTACTTACAAGCATTCATCAAAAATGGAATTCATGAGTCCATTTTATGATTAAATAGGTTCAGAAATATTAAGTACTTTGCCCAGGGTCACACAGAGAACAGAATTTAGAATAGAACCTAAATCTGTCCGAGTTTTTAGTCTAGATCAGGCTTTTTCCATCACTTTAGTATAGAAGCAGCCTTAGCATGACCTATTATAGG
This sequence comes from Propithecus coquereli, assembly GCF_000956105.1. Taxonomy (NCBI): domain Eukaryota; kingdom Metazoa; phylum Chordata; class Mammalia; order Primates; family Indriidae; genus Propithecus; species Propithecus coquereli. The sequence goes on along the minus strand of NW_012152285.1, from coordinate 1,342,128 downwards.
TGATTATAAGGCTAATCCTTTCCTACCTCACTAGCAATTATGGAGTCATGAGGGGAAAATAGGTTATATCACAATCAGAAAGCGGTAATCAAAACCCATATAAAAAATGAAAAGAAATGATGTTGTATTATGCTGCTTTTAACATCACCCATATATACACATTATTTACAATTTGCAGCTTATAAAAATGCTTTTCTTAAATAAGTTTAAAGCACTTCTTCCATATGTAGCCATGTGTGTGCAAATGTGTTTGTATTTATAAGTATGTTGTCTAGGTGAAATTGTGCAAAGGGTTAATCTATGTATTTTCCACTAGGATCAGGTTTATAATACTGTCTCCTAAAAGTATAAAAAACTTAGAAGAAAACGTAAGAGTAAATCTTTGTGACTTTGGATCAGCCAATGGTTTCTTGGATAGACACCAAAAGTACAAATGAGTGAAAGAAAAAGTAGATAAAATTGAACTTATTTTGTGAACCAAATGATTATAACAATAAAATGAACAAAAACCTACAGAATAGGAGAAAATATTTGCAAATCATATATCTGATAAGGACCTTGTATTCAGAGTATGTGTCTTACAGTTCAGTAATAAAAACATAAATAGCACAATTAAAACCTGAGCAAATAATTTGAATATACATTTCTGAAAAGATGAAATGCAACTGGCCAATAAGCAAATAAAAAGGTGCTCAACATCATTAATCATTAGGAAAATGCAAAGTACAATGAGATATCACTTCATATCCACTAGATTGGCTATAATTAAAAGGCAGACAATAACATGTGGTAGGGAGGATGTGGAAAAACTGGGACCCTCATACACTGGTGATGGGAATGTAAAAGGATACAGCCACATTAGAAAATAGTTTGACAGTTCCTAAAAGTATTAAACATAGAATTACCATATGACACAGCAATACCACTCCTAGGTATATATCCAAGAGAAATGAAAACATATATATACAAAAAAAACTTGTACATGGATATCCCTAACAGCATTATTCATAACAGCCAAAAAGTGGAAACTACCTACATGTTTATCATGATGAATAGATAAAATGTGGTATATGCATACAGTGAAATATTACTCAGCCATAAAAAGGGATGAAATACTGATATATGCTACCACCTGGATAAACCTTAAAAACAATATACCACGCAAAAGAAGCCAGCCCCCAAAGATCCCATGCTGTATGATTTCATTTGTATTAATTGTCCTGATTAGCCAAATCTATAGCAGGAGAAGTAGATTAGCTATTGCTAGAGGCTGGGGTGGTGAGAGTGAGTGGAAACGGGGAATAACTGCTAATGGTGTACCATTCTTTTGGGTGTGATGAAAATGTTCTAAAGGTAGATTGTGGTGATGGTTGCACAACTCTGAATGTACTGAAAAACACCGAACTGTGATTTTAAAATGCTGAATATTATGGTATGTGAATTATATCTCAATAAATGTAATAAAATACCCAGTTTTTGATATATAACTTAGGAAAAGCTACAATTATATTTTTAATAAACTTCTAACTTATTTCTAGCCAGTTATATATGATTTACAATAGTACTCAAAATTGTAATCATTTTTTTCTATGCAAATTGAATGTTTCCAAAAATGGGACTTAATAAATGCAATGCTCTTAAATGATAAATAAAATTACCATAAATTAGGAGCCCCTACTCAAAATGCGATTGGCCATGTATGTAGCTCTGGAGGAAGATGAGGAAGCCACCATCACTTACATTAAGAAGCACTTACATTAAGAAGCACACAATTACAGACATGTTAACCACCAAGTGCAATGTAAGAGGATACATGTGATACTAGGCATAGAAGAGAAACGCGTAGGGAGCCTGGAGAAGGGGAACTTATCTCTTTGTGAGGCATGTTACAGAAGGTGATGTGAGACATGATTTGGGAGAAGTACGTGGCATGCATTTTATAAGAGGAATGCATTTCTGAAGACATTTTGAATAATTCAAAACTAATTTGTAAAGGTTGGCAGGTGTTATTGTTTACAAGCTAAAGTGGCATTGGCAGGTGCCATAGTGGAAACAGTTTGTTATTCACTTCTGATGGTTTCGAAATGATATAATTATTGACAGATATTTTCATTTGGGAGATTCACATCATTTTAAATTTTGAGTATAAAGTGATATTTAAATAATTTTTCGTATCATACTCTATCAAATGTGCACAATTGTAATTAGCTAAACTGTGCCTGCATTGAAGGATTTTGTCAGGAAGAAGAGGGCAGGTAGAAGACTCTATGGGACCTTACAATACCTATAGATGCAACATTGCTTAGGAAACACTATAGTTTATAATCTTTAAGTGTTTAACTATAAGGTGCTATAAGTAACTCTTGGGAATGGGAGAGCCGTTGTGTGAGAGCCGTTTTTGTATGTATAAAAATGGTTTCAGTGATGTGGAAATCTAAGCTGAATGCTGCTTAAGTTTCATAGTTGGGGCCTAATAATTCTCAGCAATCTTAACTCCTTCAAATCTAGATTAGGCGGTTTTAAGAGAAAAAGAAAATCATATCAAAAGGCCTGGTACCTTGTAAGATAAGGGCATGGCAGTAAGGTCAAATTCTGTTCCTGAATGATGTATTGTTCCCTCTGTGCAGTGTCATTAACGTTTCATGAAGAGTAAATGTCTGGAAAGAAGGGAAGTCCCATATTGGAATGTATGCCAACTAAATTAATTTATTCTCATTTGCCTAACATTTTATCCATTCCATAGCACATATTTTTAGGCAGTAGTGTATTTTGAATTATAATAATATTAAAGAAACTGTCATTCGTGGAGCATGTCTTGGATTCTTATTCCATGCCTTTTGTTAAAGTTTTTCTTTTTTGGTTCACACTAAAATAGTCAAAACCCTTATTAGAAAGCAACAAGAAATGAGATTAGCTCAGGAACAAAAAGCACTTACGGATTATTTGGAGAAAATACTTCAGGCTTGTTTCATATGACTAACAAAGGCAAAACACCATTAAATTTTATCAGCTGCATAACATTCAGGGGCATCTCAGAGAAAGCAAAATCTTGGGTGTCCATAATATTCTGTATATGCTATTGGTATCAGTATTGAAAAGTGTTATTCATTGCTTTATCTAAATGACTGTGATTGTTAAAATATTTTGCAATGCTAAAAATGTAAGCTCATGGGAAGAACATGGAAATTGTATCACTTATTCTTTTTTAAGATTGCTTCTGTCAGCTCTTGGCACATCAGCTGGGGGCGGGTGGAAAGCACTCATTATTTCCTCAGTTTTGATTGTGAGCTTGGAGAAATTAAAAAGGTATACATCTAAGTAATACTTTTGTATCGCCTTGTGTTTTCTATTTGTAGGCTACTGCCATTTATTTTACTATTATTATTATTTTTTTATTTCAGCATATTATGGGGGTAAAAATGTTTAGGTTACATATATTGCTTTTGCCCCACCAGAGTCAGAGCTTCAAGTGTGTCCATCCCGGAGACAGTGCACACCACATCCATTAGGTGTGAATATACCCATTCCCTCCTCCCTGCTCCCACATGTCCGACACCTAATGAATGTTACTAATATACGTGCACGTAAGTGTTGATCAGTTAATACCAATTTGATGCTAAGTACATGTGGTGCTTGTTATTGTATCATATTTTAAATGCAAAATTCATTGGTAATATAAATAAGGAAGAGTTAGGCTACCTTAATGAATAATTTACATAGTTCTCTATGGTCTCTTCAATTTATGTATGTTTTTAGAGAGACGAATTCCAAAGATTACAGATACTCCTCTACTTACTATGGAGTTACATCCTAATAAACCCATCATAAGCTGAAACATTATAAGGTAAAACTGCATTTAATATACATCAAACATCAAACATCATAGCTTAGGCTAGTCTACCTTAAACATGCTCAGAGCACTTAACATTAGTCTACAGTTGAGCAAAGCATCTGTCTGGCAACACAATACACTGTAGTGTCCATTGTTTACCCTGGTGATCACATGGCTGACTGGGAGCTGCAGCTCCCTGCTGCTTCCCAGCACTGCAGGAGAGTATTGTACCACGTATTGTTAGCCCAGGAAACATCAAAATTCAAAATTGAAAGTACACTTTCTACTGAATGCATATTGTTTTCGCATCATCTTACAGTTGAAAAATCAACCACCGCCAAGTTAAGGACTATCTATACAATGAATAAAGTTTCTGAAACTAAGAGTTACCACTTTTAATTTTGTATGAGTGATGCCTGTAGTTATTTCCTTCAAAAAATATGTCCCCCAAACCTGTATTGTCTGGAAGAATTGTTATTTTAATATAACCACATAATATAAACACATAAGATAATCACTTCAAAAGAGATATTTTCTAAGTTTAAGTGAAGGAAGAAATTAAACAACAACAACAACAAAAAAAAAAACCTTATGATTTTTGGTGAACATTTGCTCAGAGATCTGGGCAAAGTAGGAGAACATTATAAGATGTCAGCTAAGGATATGAAGTCCTGTATGGTTTAAACCAGAGTAATGTTGGGATGTTGAGCCCCAGCTGTCAGAGACAAAGCCCACAGTGGACTGAGCCCTGTGAAACCACCTGCTCCAGTGTGAACTTTGGTCCCTAGATTTGTGTTATTTGATTCTTCAGAGCAGCCTCCACCTTCATAACAGATGTCCAGGATTAGAAGTGAAACCTCAGCTGAAACGATGTCTCACACGCGTGCAGCCCAGAGTTCGTATGAGATGATAGGGCTTGCCTGTTGGAGGGGAGGAATAAGATGCCTCTTTCAGAGCAGCTGGCATTGTGGACATTCTTCTATAGAAGAAACAGATAAAATATGCTTTTATCTTGAGCAGACACAAGAACTCTTCAGGGATATGGGGAAGTCTGTCAAGTTTGTTTCTTCAATATTCTCTTATTGTTCCATTAGATACCATCAAAAGAAAAAAGCTTAGCATGGAAATGATTAAAGAATGCTTAGGTCCAATATTTTCCCTGTTTATGTTTTCCATTGGTAAATAGTTATGCATTATATCTACGACTGGAATTAAGAATAAAAGCAAAATTTATGCCCTATTTGGAAATTACAGATTCTATTAAAAGCTTCAAATAAAAAATCTTAAAATTGGGTGTTTGACTTTTAAAGTTGAGGATAGTAAACATGTAAGTTTTCTGATGCTCTCGATGTAAATGATGTTCAGGAAAGAAAAGGAAAAGTATCTGGGTACAATATTCAATGATGCAAGTGCTTTTGTGAAGCCACTGCAAGTTTTGTAATTTTAATTAAAAAATATTTTGAAGATTTATACAAGACGGGAAAAAAATAAAACCACTGCAGTCATCTAGAAAAGAAGGTTTAAGAAGGAAAAGCAAGCTGATATTCTGTACATGGGGGTGGAAGCTTTGTTAAATGCTGACCAATAAAATCTTCCTAATCATGGTTCTTTGAAACTTATAGCTAGGAAAAACTTTAGAGGTAAACTGGTCCAAACCTTTCACTTTGCGATAGTCTGAGACATGCTAAGTGACTAGTTGTGTGACTTGGAAGTGGCTTCTTAGCCACTGTGCACTTCAGTTTCCCACACTGTAAAGAAAGATATTGTGTAAGATCATCTCCTGCCATAAAATTCTAGACCATTTCTCCAATTCACTTAGCGCAATATTTGTAACTGTTTGCTCTAAAGAGATACTGTTACCTGTACTGAATTATCTTCCATTAATTTTGTGCCTGTGTGTGTTTGTATTTGTGTACATTTATTTATAATTACACAAAGTTGCCAGATACATTTAGTAAAGGACAAGTACAAGAAAATGGCCATAGTGAGCAATTAATTTTTTTAATGAAATATTTGAAAGTTGCTGATGGTACAAAAAATAATGCAAAAACATTAAGTATACCTACCATTCAGGTTTAACTGTTACTAATCTTATGTCATTATTTGTTTTAGGAATAAATATAAAATTTAGAAATAAAATGTTCTAGTTAAATCCTACTTTAGACCTCTTTTGGTTTTATTTACCTTTCTCCTTTTCTATAGATAACCACTATTGTAATGTTATATGTGCCGTTCTATCCATGTTCCCAAATGTTACCACTTACAGGGAATATCACTAAACAAGGCATAATATTGCTTGGTGGTGTATCTTAAAAATAAATATAAATTGTGTTTCATTGTATATGTTTCTTTACAATTAATTTTTCTATTGACCAATATATTTTTGAGATTTATCCATGTAGATATTCTTTACTTTTAACTCGATGTAATTTGTTATAAAATTTATTCATTATTCCATAGATGGTCAATTTATTTCACTAAGATAAATAATGTTGCAGTGAATTTACTTATGTGTGCATATGATTAAGAGTCATAGTGTTAGAAATTATTACATTTCCAATAAGCACCACATGTACTCACCAGCAAATTGGTTTCACTGATCAACACCTAAGTGCACATATAGGAATAACATTTATTGGGCGTCGGGCAGATGGGAGGGCGGAGGAGGGGATGGGTATATACAAACATAATGAGTGTGACACGCACCATCTGGGGGATGGACATGCTTGAAGCTCTGACTGGGGGGGAGGGCAA
>NW_012152285.1:1256448-1335005 GCF_000956105.1 Propithecus coquereli | reverse complement strand
AATCTTTTATTTTATGGTTTTCCCTTTTTCTATGTCTTGTTTAAGAAATCCTCCTTATTCCAATATCATAAAGCTATTCTATATTTTCTTCTAAAAGTTAGCTTTTTAAACTTTTCATATATGCCTCAAATTACTTTATTCCCTATCATCTTGCTCCACATACAAGCAGTCAAAGTAGAGATGAGCAAATAAGTGAAGGTTGTGATAACAGTGTGAATAAAAATCTAGAGGTGAGAGAAGGCATGGCAAGTGCAAGGAAATGAAAAAAAGATCAGTTGAGTTGAATCATAGGGTGTGTTATTGGATGGACATAAGGGGAAAGGCATAAAGAAGAAGCAATAGCTGAAGCTGGATAGGTCTCATAATACAAGGCCTTAGATCCATTTTAGGAGTTTGGTCTTTTTTTTTTTTTTTTTTAATTGAAGTAGGATCTTGCTCTGTTGCCTGGGCTAGAGTGCAGTGGCATCATGGTAGCTTACTGCAACCTAAACCGTGTGGGCTCAAGTGATTCTCCTGCCTCTGCCTCCTGAGTAGCTGGGACTATAGGCACATGCCACCACAACCAGCTATTTTTTTATTTTTTGTAGAACTGGGCTCTTGCTATGTTGTCCAGCCTGGTCTTGAACTTCTGATCTCAACTGATCCTCCTACCTTGGCCCCCCAAAGTTCTAGGATTACAGGCATGAGCCTGTAAGAAGTTTGGTCTTTATATTGACGTTGGTAGAGAACAATTGCAAGGTGTTGGAGAGTAGCGCCATCAAAGATCTGTCTTTTTTAGAATGGTTCTCTGTAATGTGGGAAATGACCTGGAAGGGGCAGGATAAGACAGGCCAAATAAGTTGGGATCATGTCATAATCCAAGGTCGAGTTGATGGCAACTGAGACTAAAGTAAGGACATTCCCCACACTATGCATCTCCAGAAATAAATTTTGTACATAATGAGATTGCCTGTAGCATCATCCATAATACCCTTGATTATTAACGCCATAGAAGTTAATGATGATGAAAGGAAACTTAAAGTAGAGAATAGAATATTTCATCTAGGACCCATCCTTAATTCGAAAAATGCCTCCTAGTTCATTGAACAGCCTAGATGTCATGAGTATGGAAACAATTTATAGAATTTACAAGGTCAGCAAGGAAGAAAATAATCTGCCCAAAATCATACCCGTCTTTAAGTAGTGACTTTCTCAAAAACTTTGAGGCAATGACTACCTATCCTTTTATTCTTCTTCCATTATCCTACAACATCTTTCATATCTTTCCAGTGTGTCATCATGATATGTTGACTTTCTAACAGTTAGATTCACAGGATTAACTGCTTAATAATACAGATATTTCAGAGTCTGAAAATTTATCTTTCACACATATTGTCTGCAAACAAGAACAATTTGACTAACTTCTTTCCAATTTATATGCTCCTTATTTCTTTCCCTTACCTAATGGCTCTGGCTAAGACTTCCAGTATTATGTTGAATAAGAATGGTTGAAGTGGGCATTCTTGTCTTGTTCTAGACCTTAGAGGGAAAGATTTCAACTTTTCCTCCTTCAATATGATGTTAGCTGTGGGTTTGTCATGTAGGGCTTTACGGTGTTGAGATAGTTTGCTTCTATACCTAATTTGTTGAAAGTTTTTATCATTAAGAGATGTTTAATTTTATCAAATGCTTTTTCTCCATTTATTGAGATGATTACACAGTTTTGGTCCTTGATTCTGTTAATGTGGTACATCACATTTACAGATTTGAGTAAGTTGAACCATCTTTACATCCCCAAGATAAATACAATTTGATCAAGGAAAATGATATTTTTAATGTGCAAGATTATTTTTCTTAATAGAAACGGGAGGGAAGCTGCTTTGATATTATGGATTGAGATAAATGTACCTGAATGTATTTATTGTGTTGGTATGTAAGTCAGCTTGAGACCATACTTCTCAAGGATGGTCTCAAGATAAAAGGAGATGAAATTCTGCATTGTATAAAGTTGCCTTTAAAAAGTTGATCACCAAAATGCAAAATCAACCTTTTCTCTATCTCTCTATTCTCTTTTTTCATCCCATTGTCCTCACCATTCTTTATTTTTGTGTAGTTTGATAATTATTTGCCTGAACTTGGCATTTTGATGGTTTTAGCAACATGAAGCCTTAAACTATTGCATGCGTAAAATTGGATGTGGGGAGAGATGAGTGTGGGAGTCAAATGGGGGACATACCTTGTTGGTTCCAAACACCAACTCAAAAGTAGAAATTTGAAAAACCCAATTTATAATTTAAGAATTATTGTAATCTTTTTCATATACTTTATCTTTTTTTTTTATTTCAGCATATTATGGGGGTACAGATGTTTAGGTTACGTATGTTGCCCTTGTCCCCCCTCCCCCGCTAAGTCCGAGTTTCAAATATGTCCATCCTTCGGGTGGTGCGCATTGCACTCTTTGTGTATGCAAATACCCGTCCCCTCCTCCCTCCTCCCCCTCCCCCTCCCCCCTGCCCAACATCCAATGATGTTATTCTTATATGTGCATTTATGTGTTGATCAGTTAATACCAGTTTGTTGGTGAGTACATGTGGTGCTTGTCTTTCCATTCTTGGGATACCTCACTTAGTAGAATGTGTTCCAGCTCTATCCAGGAGTATACAAGAGGTGCTATATATAATGGTGCTGGGAAAACTGGATAGCCACATGTAGAAGACTGAAGCAGGATCCACACCTTTCACCTCTCACAAAAATCAACTCACGCTGGGTGACACATTTAAACCTAAGGAGTGAAACTATTAGAATTCTAGAGGAAGATGTTGGAAATACTCTTCTAGATATTGGCCTAGGCAAAGAATTTATGAAGAAGACCCCAAAGGCAATCACGGCAACAACCAAAATAAATAAATGGGACCTGATCAAATTAAAAAGCTTCTGCACAGCCAAAGAAATGGTCACAAGAGCAAACAGACAACCTACAGAATGGGAGAAAATTTTTGCATGCTACAAATCCGATAAATGGTTGATAACCAGAATCTACTTAGAACTCGGGAAAATCAACAAGAAAAAATCAAACGACCCTATCAAAAAGTGGGCAAAGGACATGAACAGAAACTTTTCAAAAGAAGACAGAATAATGGTCAAAAAACATAAGAAAAAATGCTCAACATCTCTCATCATCAGGGAAATGCAAATCAAAACCACAATGAGATATCACTTATCTCCAGTGAGACTGGCCTTTATCAAAAAGTCCCAAAACAATAAATGTTGGCGTGGATGCGGAGAGATAGGAACACTCATGCACTGTTGGTGGGATTGCAAACTAGTGCAACCTCTGTGGAAAGCAATATGGAGATATCTTAAAGAGATACAAGTAGAAGTACCATTAGATCCAGCAATCCCATTACTGGGCATCTACCCAAAAGACCAAATGATACTGTATAAGAAAGACACCTGCACCCGAATGTTTATAGCAGCACGATTCACAATTGCAAAGATGTGGAAACAACCCAAGTGTCCATCAATACATGAGTGGATTAATAAACTGTGGTATATGTATACCATGGAGTACTATTCAGCTTCATATACTTTAAATTTCATGTCTATTTTAATTTAGGATGGAAACTAATAAGTCCATTGATATATTGACATATTACAATGAAACTAATAAGTCAATTGATATATGTGATAAATCAATTTGTCATTCTTTCTTATAAAGTAGTGGCTTTCAAGCTGTGCTCCATGAATCCACTGAAATTAGAAGCCCAATTTCGTAAGCAAATGTGTGAGTGTAGAAAGTGTACACACAGAGAAGGAATATAAATTTTGTGATCTCCCTTCTCCACCACCATCCTACTGATGTAGAGTAAATATTTCAGTTTCCTTCTTTTTTGAAACAACCTTGTATGTATTATAAATACAGAGGAGGGAGAGATTATTTTTATTTGCTTGTGTTAAATGCTTTAAGAAGGCACTGCTGGGACCTCTGTAAAAACTATGGCATTATTTTTTTCTTATTCTCACTTCCTTTGGTCTGGGCTGTATGCTTATGGGGTAGCTTCTAGGTTACCCTCCCCCAACTCTGTCCACCTTTTACCTTCCCCCCCTTCCCCAGCCATACTGTCTTCAACATCACTCCCTAACAACCTACCTTCTCTTAATGGCAACAGCCAAGAATAATGCAGTTTTGTCTTCTGGATTACTCAGGCATCCAGGTCTAAAATTATATAGAATATGTGTGTCTCTGTGTTTACATATGTGTATGTGAATGTATTAACAGATATGCATTATTTCTTCTTAAATGAAGAAGTTGAAAATTGTTTCTTAACTTGGAAAAAACCTAGATAATTATTTTCGTATCTCATGTCAATTTGAATCAGTAAAAGGCAGTAGATGCCTAGCGTGATCAGTTAGTTTTACATTGATCTTGCCAGTTTGATTAAAAAAATCTGTTGCTAGCTTGACACTTGCAAAACTGAGGCCAGGATTTGTGCTTACTTCTTTCTTCTTACTCACTGAAGGGGAGAATCAAATTGAAGGCATTCTTTAAAGTTGCCATCTGAATGAGGCGTAATATACATAATTCATCAACTATTCTTATAATTACCTTTCATGAGAAGAAAATGTTGGTGAGTGAGTAGATTGTAAAACTTACCTCTTTGTTATATAGCTAGCACAGTAGGTTCCCAGCACAATATTGTAATGTTTTTCTCCTCTCAGTATCCCAGGTCATTTATTTCATCTTAAGTAGGTCTAGCTGCTTAGTAAAGGCTGGACTAAGTCTATACTGTGCCTTAATAAATCTTCTCATTCAAAAAAAAAGTCTACATGTCCTTCTTCACAAAATAACAAAAGAAATATAAATTTTGAACAAGAAACTTCGACCTGGGGAGCAAATCTAGTGGGAGCCTTAATAAAGGCTCCCATTTATTAAGCTCTTATGCTTACTTTATGTAATGCTTATTACAACCCAGTGAGTAGGAGTATTATCATCCATGTGTTATGCATGGTGAGATTGAGGCTAAGATAGTTTGAATAACTTGCTTTCATTTATATAGCTGGCAATTGTGAATGCCAGGATTCTAACCTCGTAGGGTTATATTGAGGATTTAAGAAGCTGGTGCAGGTAGAGAAGTGACAGCCGCAGCAACAACAGCAGAGCTCTTTCTGCTCGTCAACCTACACATCTTTTCACTGTAGATTTTCATCTAGAGGCTACATAGGCATTCTAATGTTACCTCTCAGTGTTTTTATTTGCATGACAATGGTGAGGTTGACTTAGAGCCTTGCATTTGTCTTACATGTATTCTTCTTCATCATCTTGAAACCATTTTTATGAATTTACAACTCTAATTCCAACTTCAGGATGCTGTTTGGTTCAAAAGCCTTTCCTAGGGCTTTCTTTGCTAGGTTAACCTGTTGCTCCTAAAGAGTTTCTCCTTTTCACACTTGGTGGGCTGAGGTAAGGATGCCCTCTGTGACCAAATGGCATAGGGTTTAATAATGCTGAAAACTCTATTCTGGACCCAGGAAACTATGCGTTTCCCTTAGCATTTCTTATCCCTCTGAGAGATACACAATTCTCAGTCTCCTCCTCAATGCCAAACTACTGCTTGCTACCCTGGCTTTCTTCCTAAAGACAGGTATCAGGAACTGAGCCTGCTTTCTTCACCTTTCTCCTCCTCTTAGGGGTTTATAATTACAGGGCTTGGTTACAGAGTGTAATTCTTTTGCCTCACCTTTTGTGTTAGACAGTGAACATTTCAGTCTTTCCCTTTGCTTCAGAAAACACCTCAGGGAAAACTACATTGATCAATGTCTCCTCATGGCCCTACATCGCAGCCAGGAGATGCCCTCTTGTAAGTTAATCACGAGGTGTTCCTATTATCTCAAAAAAGCAAGATGACTTACTTCCAAAGTCCTGAAGACTTCCAAAGTAGGTGAAATTATTATTAGCTTTCTCCCTTTCTAAGAACCCCTCTGGGCATTTTCTCACAAGAAATAGTGATTGTCTTTGGCTGCATCTCAGCTGTAGGGCTAGTCAAGTCCCAAGCCCTGCTGGCAGCTCAGGTGTGAGAACATAGACTTGTATGACTGAAAAAGACTGAGATGTCCATGAAGAGCCTTAATCCTGAGGCCCACAGTGCTTTCAATGCTTCCAACATTGTTTTCTCCTTAGAACTATGTGCTATTTCACAGCCTCCGGGAGGAGAGACTGTGCTATTGTCTCTTCATATATTTGAAACATGCCTTCTGAGCTTTTTTACTACAAAGGGAAAGAGATACTCTTTTATTTGACATGTGGAACACTGATATCTGCTCCCCGAGCTTGAAGAAAGCCACTGCTTCCATCACTTTGACAAAGAAAGATAATAAACTGACTACAATACTGCAAGCTAAAAGGGCATTCTGACAATTCTACGTCCCCACAATCACTCTCATCATTTTTCATGAGCACTTAATATACATTAGGCACTCTACATACATCAGTTCATTGAATCTTCAGAGTAACACTGAAAGATGTCTGCTATTATCTTCACTTAATAGTCATAGAAACTAGATTCAGACAGCTTAAATAACTTGCATATGATAACACAAATATTAAGGGGCAGAGCTTTAATTCAAAGCCAATTCTTTTGGCAGCAATGTTGATGCTCTTTTTACTCTGCTAGTATTTACAGCAAAATATTTTAGTGACTTTGAGACCATCAAGACTTTTCTGAACAAAAAGTTATGGTTAATGAGTTTCGTACATTAACTATACAGATACTTGATAAGATGCCTGTTTTAACAGTGAATGAGTCTTAAAGGGGGCCGTGTCATAGATGATCATGTAATTACATTGACCTTAACGATCTTGAAACTGTGAGACAACTTCAATTACCTTTTCTTAAAGATTGTGGATGATAAAATTATAGGTATTGTTCATTGTCTAAAAATTTCTCAATATATAAATCTTGACAAATAAGACAGGCTAAAAAAAAAAATCTCCTCTTTTCCTGAATTCATGTAGCATTGAATAATTTTTTACCATTCATATGGCTACTTGGTCATATGATAATTATTTTAAATTGCTAATATGTTTGTATGTCTGTCTGTGTCTGTCTTTTCTCCTCCATCATATTGTCACCTTTACTTGAACACACTACCTATGTAAAGGAGAGAAAGTTTAGTGGGGTACAGATGTTGTGGACCTACAAGCTCCACCAGAAAGTGACTATGGGAGAGTTACATAACCTTTTAGCCCAGTTCCTTATCTGCAAAATGGAGATAATCATATTTACCTTGCAGTGCTGATATGAAGCTTAATTGAGAAGATATATGCTAAATGCATATATTAATAGAAACACAAGAGAAAAGGTTGGAGCAACTAGAAGAAAACACAGAGGAAAAGTTTCATAACATTGGTCTGGAAAGTGATTATTTGGCTAGAACCCCAAAAGCATAAGCAACAAAAGCAAAAATAGACAAATGGGATTACTAAAAACTTCTGCACGGCAAAGGGAACAATCAACAAAGAGAAGAGACAACCTACAGAATGGAAGAAAATATTTGCAAACCATATATCTGATAAGGCGTTAATATACAAAATAGCAAGAATTCAAATAATCCAATTCAAAATGGCAAAAGACCTGAATAAACATTTCTCAAAAGAAGACATACACATGCTCATGCAAAAAGAAGACATGCAAATAGACAACAGGTATACGAAAAAATGCTCAATGACTAGTAATCAGAGAATTGCGAATTAAAACCGCAATGAGATATCACATCACACCTGTTAAAATGGCTATTATCAAAAAGATTAAAAGTAACAAGTGTTGGAAAGGATGCAGAGAAAAGGGAACCCTTGTACACTGTTGGCAGGAATGTAACTTGGTAACTATATTATAGCAAATAGTACGGAGGTTTCTCAAAAAATTAAAAATAGACCTACTGTATGATCCAGGAATCCCAATATGGGTATATATCCAGAGGAAATGAAATCACTATGTCAAAGAGATATCTACACTTCCACACTCATCGAAGCATTATTCACAATAGCCAAATACAGAATCAATCTAAGTGTCCATGAAAGAATGAATAGATAAAGAAAATGTTATATATATATGAACAATGGGATACAATTCAGCCGTGAAAAGGGAATTCCTCTCATTTGAGACAACATGGACGAACCTGGAGGATATTATGGTAAATGAAATAAGCCAGACACAGAAAGAAAAATGCCCCATGATCTCACTCATATATGGAACCTAAAAAAATGATCTTATAGAAGTAGAGAGTAAAATGTTGGTTACCAGAGGCTAGGGTGCTTGGGGGGTAGAGAGTTTGGACAGATGTTGGTCACAGGATACAAAATTTCCGTTAGATAAGAAAAATAAGTTTAAGATATCTATTGTACAACATGGTGACTAGATTTAATAACCATGTGTTATATTCTTGAAAAATGCTGAGAGAGATGTTAAGTTTTCTCACCACAAAAATAATAACTGTGTGACATAATACATATGTTAATTAGCTAGATTTAGTCATTCCAAAATGTATTTATGCTTCAAACATTTTATACACAATAAATTTTATCTGTCAATGTAAACAATAATTAATTAAAAATGATTAGGTAGATATTAGTACATTTAAGTTAAACATTTTTGCATGACAAAAGATGTTATAAACAATGTTGAAAAACAAACTTCATACAGGAGTAGATACTTATAATGCTACCCAGAATTTATAAAGAACTTTAAAAATTAGTAAGAAAAAGATGAGAAAACTAATGGAGAAATAGATAAGGGACATAAACTCCAGTTAACAAAAGAGCAATTTGAATGGCCAATAAATGTAGAAAAAGATGTTCAAACTCAGTGGTAATCAGAACAATAAAAAAATAAAACAGAAAGCTATCACTTCATACCCATCATATTGGCAAAATTTTAAAAGTCTGGTAAGTATTGCTGAAGACTTGAAGAAACAGGAATCCATACTTTTCCGATGAGTTTATAAATTGATATCACCACTTTAGAGATTTATTTGGTATTATATAGTAAATTTGAAGATTTGCATACCAAGGAGGAAACAATTTCAATTAAAAAGAAATTCTTACACAGTGCAAATGGAGATATGTCACATTTATCGTCATGTATCATTAACAAAGAATTGAAAAGAATCTAAATGTTAATTTGTAGATAAACGGAAAGATAAGTCATAAATAGACAGCAACTAAAACAGATGAATAAAGCCTACATATATCAATCAATTTCAAAAACATAATCTAATGAGCCATGTGCAAACAGAAACAATGCTACTTTTAAAATAAAACAATTTCATATATTGTTTACGGATTTACATTTATACTGAAATAAATGAACATGGATGGGAAGGGTACATGTTGGGAAAAGACAGAAGGGAATGTGACCAGTGAAAGGTACATAGGAAGCTTCAATTTTATCAATCATATATAATTTCTCATTAAAGTAGTCTTAAAATTAAGTATTGAGTATATGTGCACAAAAAGAATATGTAAATCATAAGTACAATATGAGGAATAACAACAAAATAAACACCCCTATTCCCATCTCCCCTCTTAAGAAGTCCAATACTGCTTCTTAACACCTCTCCCAATCTCATTTCTCTCAATTGCCCCAGATATAAGTAGTATTCTGAATTTTATATTTCCATTCTCTTGCTTCTCTTTCTGTTCTTATCACACCTATATCATTGATAAATATGTTATTTAATTTTGCATGCTTTTGAATTTTATATTGACTGACTAATATTCAATGTATTATCTTCAATCAACATTATGTTGAATGTCCAACATTCAACATTATGTTCATTGGGTGGATAAATGTAACTTTGGTTCATTTCTTTTCATTGCTATAGCATATTCCATTGTGTGACTATGCCACAAGTTATTCATTCTTTAGTCTATGGACATTTATGTTTTTTCCTGTGTTTTTATTAAACTATTGCTGACTCATTTAAATTTCTTCTATATGTCTCTCCATATACATGAGCAAAAATTTCTCTAGGGTAGTAATTTTCAAGTTACAGGATGGAATACACTTGGTAGATCATGAAATCAATTAATAACTACCATTCTAAAGATGGATTATTTACCCTTAATATAATATTATATGTATACAGAGTATACTTCATGAAACTATTTGTTATATTTTTCTCTGTGTTTTATACAGTACACATATTTATATATATATATATATATATATATCTAATCTATATCTATATCCACACATATATGTATGCACTAGGGATCTTTGTAAACTTTGTTATTGCCATTTGCAGTAAGAAAGTTTGAAAGGCACTATCCTAAGTCACATCTTTAAGTCATAGGTAATTGTTAATTCATACAGTATGTATATCTTCAAATTTAGTGCATAATGACATATTTTCCAAAATTAGTTGTACTGATTTACTCTCCCCCTAGCAGAGTAAAACAGTGTTGTTTGCTTTACATGCACATAAACACTTGATATCATTATACTCACCATCCTGAAAAGTAGAAAAGATTTATCATTATAGCCTTAATTTGCCTTTCCATGATCATTGATGACCTTGAACAATTTTCCTGTGATTATCAGCCATTCGTTTTTCTTCTGTGAAAGACCTGTTTTAGTCTTCAGCCAATTTTTTAAACTGAGGTTTTATGAGTGGGTGTCTGTGTGTCTGTGTGTATGTTTCCTTTATTGATTTATCAGAGTTAAAAATTATAATTTTTTTTAAAAACGTAACATTTAAACCCAAATGTATTTTATTTCAAATCCCATACTATTAACACTTTCATATTGCTTCACTTTACTCATTGATTTCCACCTTGTTCCTAAGGAAAAAACCTCTTCAGTGGTATATGGTTTGGAAAGGACATAGAAAACATATATTCTGCATACTAATCCTTTATCAGTCATGTATTCTAGAAGTATTTTTCCTATCTTGAGGTTTGTCTTTTCACTTTCTTTATGGTAATTTGATAACCAGAAGATTATGATGCTAATGTAGTCTAATTTATCAATGTTTTTCTTTATATTTGTATATATTTTATAGTTTTACTTAATAAATGTTTATATCCTTAGATCATTTCTTTTTCTATATTATCTTCTTGAAATTTTATATTGATTTGGGAGTTTGGTGTGGAGTAAAGGTCTAATTTTATTTTTTCCATGTCTTGTACCCGATTGCCCCAGCACTATTTCTTGTAAAGTTCTTCCTGAGCTCCAGTTAGTGATCTGCAGTGCCACCACTGTCGTACGTCAAATGTGTGTGTGCATCTACATATGACAGATATATATACACATAAGTTACACATAAGTATATGTTTTTAATGGATTTTATTTTTTCACTTGGGCTATTTGTCTATTTCTTGCCAATATCATGCTCTGTTGGTAATTATAGCTCTGTAATAAGTTCTGATATCTATTAAGATAAGTTCCAGACCTTGTTGTTCTTCTTCAGGATTTTTTTTTAGCTAGTACTAATATTTTGAACTTTTGTATCATTTTATAATTAGCTTGAGAAGAGACTAAAAGTAAGAAAAACTAATTAGATTTTGTTTGTAATTATTATAAAACCATAGAATGATTTTGGTAGAATGGACACCTTTATAATCTTAGGGCTTCCGTTTTTCAAACATGTTATAACTTCATTTGTTTAGGTCTTCTGGAATGTATGTTAATAGTATTTTATTATTTTCCCCTATGGAGGTTTTCTGAATCATTTGTAAAATTTATTCCTAGAGACTTTCTATTTTGGGAAGCTAAATGCTATATATTATAGCACAATTTCTAATTTTTAATTTGTCTATAATATATATGGACAATTGATTTTTATTTATTCACTTGGCATACTGCTACTTTGCTAGATATCTAGTTACTTCTTACTTAATTCTAATAATTTTTCAGTTTTTTTATTTTCTGTATACACAATCATATCAACTGTAAATAATGACAGTTTTTTTTCCCCCTTTCTTTCCTTCTATTTCTTCCTCTTTTTTCTTCTCTCCTCCCCACCTTTCTCTTCTCTTTGTCTTTCTCTTTTTTCCTTTCATTTTTTTTCTTCTCTCTCTTGTAGTTTTATTTTCTTTTGTTGTCTTAGTCTGCTGGCCACAACTTGCAATAAAAGGCTGAACAGAGGTGGTGGCAGTGGGCTTCTTTGCCTCTCTCCTACTCTCAAAGGGAAAGCTTTCACTGTTTCACCCTAAGGATATTATCTTTTTTCTTTAGTTTTTTGGTAGATTATCAGGTAAGGAATGTTCCCCTCTATTCCTCATTTGCCAAGAATGTGTATTTTTAATCATGAAAGGATGTTAAATTTATTCGGACTCTCGATCTGCATTTTTTAGAAGACCAGCTTTTCCCTCCAATGGATCCATATGATGAATGGCATTCATGGATTCTTTTCCTAAACTAAACATTTGAGGCTATAAAATTCCCTCTCAGTGGTGATTATACCGTCCATGACACTGATATTGTGGCACTTCCAGATTTCACTTTCATGTGGGAACTCCATTCACCCATCCAAACAGAAGTTTATGGATGCTAGGGTTTGACAAATTTTCCTAGGCTGAGACACGCTGAAAGTTTTCTTCTTTACATTATTGTTGTCACTTTTTGGCCTCGGAGTGTTCATTACTGTCTTACCAGATCATGTTGCATTTAGAAAGACGTTTTTAAATATTTTATCTACCATACTTAGTTGTTTCCAACAGCCTGATTTCTCAAAGTGTCTGTCACACTTACTGTTAGAAACAGAAGTCTAATATATTATTGATTTTTAAAACAATCTGAAGTAAATATGGCAAACTGCCAAATTGTGTTACATTTGAGTGAAGAATAGATAGGTGTTTGTTGTATTTTTCTGTAATTTTTGCATATTTTTTAATAATAAAAAATAAATTATTTTGGTTTTTGAAGATTTATTCTGCTTATCAAGGAAAGCATTGGGCACATTTAAAAATCTTTGACTTTCCCTTCTCTTTCAATTACTCTCATTTCCCTTCATTGTCAAAGTCATTTTCCCTGCGGGCACTTCTGAGAGGGACGGTTCACCCTTTCATCTCCTGTTTGGTGGTGGGAAACCCCAGAGCGATCAGCAGAAGCCTAAGGGCATGTCTGCTGCTTTTGTCTACAAAGAGTGGTGACTATTAAATCTTCATATTCACTTTATAACATTTTTAAATTTCTTTGTGAAAGTCACCTGCTCTTACATTCCAGTTTTCTGGGGACTAGGGGAGCTTTCCTTTAAAACTTTAAGTCAGAAGTGAATCTAACTGTAACCCAAAGCAGCAGATGCTAAATTATATGTAGGGGATTAGAAAGCTAACGTCACTGTATTTCTACTCTTCCCCAAGCTAACTCTCAATTGTGAATGCAGCTTTTCACTTTTTACTTCCTTGTTTCTGCTTCCAAATACAGGTTGAAGGCGTTACATTGTCCCGGACAGAACTACAATTTGTGTCAGCGGGATATGCCCAGAAAAGATGCCATCTGTTAAATGACTCACTATTAGAGAAAGGACCCACATGATGGGATTTTAGGGGCTGAACTTTGTAAAACTGAGCACTCATAAAAGGAACCCTGCCAGTTTCATAGGGATGTTTTAGGGTTAGAATTGCAACCACACCAGAACCAGCATGAAATCTGATTAAATATAAAACACACTTTCATTGTTATTATTTTTCAAGTATATCCATTTCCATATCTTTATCTATCTATTGGTATGTTGGAAGAATGATGGATAGATTTTCTGTTTTTAACTACATATTATGGAACTAAAAGTGCTTTTCCTCTTGAATAATTCTAGAACCATTGATGTGTGTATATAACCAGTTTGTATTAGTCCAATAAAAGGTTTTGATTTGGCTTTTTAATGTACTAGGAAATACAATAGCTATTTCTGATTTTAAATGCATTTTCATCTTTTGGTCTTTTATTGTTGTTCCATTAAATTCATTCACTCTCTTCCCATTATGGTTTTTCCAAATCAGATCCCAGATAAAGTATAGCTCCATGTTTATGAGAAATAATAAAAAAGCATAGCTGAGAATGATGATACATATGTGACTTATGTTTAGCTGCATTGTTTTATGATAGAGCTTTAGAAGGCAGAAAAGGATAAGTGCTATAAAAAAGCAAAATGCATTAGTGTTTTTGGTAGACCATACATAAACATTAGAGGCATCAAAAATAAGTGAGATAGCCATATGAATATAATTTTAAGAGATAACAGAAATGTTTCTACAAATTAAAAGAAGTATTTTAATATGACAAGGTGATAGTTTTATTTATTGCTTATTTTCATCTCTCCATGTGCATTTTTCTTGAGCTACTCAAGAGGAATCTAAATATAGAAGGTGGGAAATAAATATTGGCATTTATATAATCCTGGCATGTATTTTATTGAAAAATTGTGGTGCATGCTTTGATGTTAGAGTTCTGTTGAGTAATACAGAATTGATTCATGAATGTACCTTTTCAGGGATCTTGAAAGGATTGGACTTACAATTCTACAACTTCTGCTTGCTTCTTTTCTTCTTCTATCTTCTTCTTTTATTCAACAATACCATACTTTTTTTTTCTATTTTTTTGCTTTAAAATATGCATAAACATACGTACATACATACATACATACTCTCACACATTTAATTAGTAAGTGAAGATGGTTTAAGGAAATATCCTTTTTTTTTTTTTAAAGAGATGGGATCTTAACCTGTCACCCAGGCTGGAGTGCAGTGGTGCAATCTTAGCTCATTGCAGTCTCGAACTCCTGGGCTCAAGAAATCCCCTAGTCTTGGCCTCCCAGTCTCTGGGATTATAGGTGTGAGCCACCACGCCTGGCTAAGGAAATATCTTAATGGCCAGAGTATCAAATCAAATTTGTTTTCCAGCAGCTAATCACTTGAATGTACTAAAATCCCTTCACGACTAAGAAGTCAAAAAAGCCCTAGCAATGTTAATAACTTAAGAGTCATCACAAGACTCTGAAATTTGAGCAACTCAAAAAATGAAATCATCTTATAATTGAAGGTTTGTACCCTGTGACCAGTATCTTCCCTCCTCCCCAAACCGCTGATAACCACCACTCTACTCTGTTACTATGAGTTCAAATTTCTTTTAGATTCCACATATAAGTGAGATCATACAGTATTTGTCTTTCCGTGTCTGGCTTATTTTACTTAGCAAGATTTCCTTCTTTTTCAAGGCTGAATAATATTCCACTGTGTATATATTTTCTTTATCCATTCATCTGTTGATAGACACTTCAGCTATGAGTAAGTACAGAGACCTAATGTATAGCATGGTGACTATAGTTAATAATAATGTACTGTACACTGAAATTTGCTAAGAGAGTTCTCAAGTGTTCTCAACATGTTCAAAAAATGGTAACTATGTGAGGTGATGCATTTATTAATGAGCTTGTGGTAATCATTTCATAATGTATACATATACCAAAACATCGCATCGTATACCCTAAATATATACAATTGTTTTTGTCAATCATACCTCAGTAAAGCCGTAAAAAAATGGAATTAGCATTCTTGTTAAAAACTTTTGCCTTTCATTTAGGAATTTATAGATGACAGGTTTTTTCTCCACTCATTTTTTTCTTAGTATTTAAATATACTATTCTCTGCGTTAATTGTAGACTTTTTAAATTCCTTTAGTAGCAAAAGTAAATACTCAAAAATATATTGAAATAAGAAAATAAAAGGAAGAGGAAATAAAAATAACCTCTACCACCACAAGCAAATTGGTTTAAACAAGTAGAATTGTCATCTCAGCCACCCTTATTTATTTAGTATCGACTCTTGTTTGTTATTAAAATTCTTGATTCTTAACTGTTAACATATATAGACTTCAGACCCATCAATTGTTTCTTGTGTTTCTCTTCTCTTATATATCTTTTGTCAATAATAAATGCTATTCTTCTGCTAGAGCTATTAAACTTTCTTATTGCAGATATGAGGGTTAGAAGTCAAGGCTACTGATCATATTTTAATACTAGAAAAATGTACATTTTTTTTACTTTACCATTATACAATATATCCATGTAGAAAAATGTACATTCTTTATATTACTTCACATCAAATATCTTTTAAACTGTTTAGGGCTAGAGTAAATGGTTACATAAGAGAACATCCATCATAATATGATAATCTAACATGATCAGTGGAAAGGAAAGAAGGTAAGCTAGTAACTATTAGTGAGATCCGTAAACCATTTCCTATTTTTTCACAAGAATTCTCAAAGGATATTATTATTTCTATATTTGTGATCAATTATTTCAAGACCAGTTTTAGTCTAAGGTGATTAAAAACCTATTATCATCCAATTACTTGGCAAAAGACAACTTCAGATTTGTGTTTTTAATACTACCTGCCTTTTTAATGATGGGTTACATAACAAATTCTCTGCAAATTATGTTAATTACTAGGCACATTTCTGGTTTTGGGAAATTCAAATCTATCTGCTTTTGTATTAAATAGTTACTTCTCAAGCTTTGTACAATCTCTATGCACTTTGATGGAATGCTTTTTGTTTGCACTTCAAGTTTGGTTAATGTTTTACTATTATTATTATTATTATGTGATAGTATGTCTCATGTGATACACTGGTGCCTCCATTTCTTCCTTTCTTCCTTCCTTCTTTCCTTCCCTCCTTTCTTTTTGAGAAATGTTGACACAAATTCACTTAATTAAAATAATATTCTGAGCTTGACTTCATTTACCAGAAATAACAAAATAATGTGCTGTTATATAAGCTGGTTTACCTTTGAGATTGCTTCAATTAAGGATAGACTCTGTCCCTGGGTTTTTGTATTATTAATCACTGAGGGGAAGATTTTCTTTTCTTTGGATTTCACAGCATGTACCATTGCTCTACACCCAGCTGGTATACTGTATAATCTGCTTGTGCGATAGAGTGCAAATTCCATAGGCAAAGTGAGAATGGACAGAGACCCAGGAAGCCATAAAAAGATGCATTTATAATAAATCAAGATACAAATATTAACACCCTGTTTGTTCTGCCTAAAAACTCTATGGAATCATTTCTGAAGGATAGCATTGAAATAATAAAAAAAAAATTAATTAAATAAAAACTCTATATAAGATAGCAGCAGTTTCTCTTGCATTTTTTCCAATTTTCTTGACATATGTGATGACACTTGGAAGCATTTTTCACTGTATGAATTTAAATATTTCTTTCACACAATCCAGCAAAGTATGAGAATAAACATAATAGGGCTTGGAGTTGGGGAAAGTCAGTATAACATGTGATACTGTGGTTTTAGGGTATAGTGACTATTTGTTCATGAATCTTATTCTGCCTGTGTCTCATTTACCACCCTCGAATCCGTACCTCTGCATTTCCCCCGCCAAATCCCTTCTTAAATCTTGCATGTTGTTTAAGCCTGCAGACTTCTTTTTCCCAGTGCTGTCCTGGTGTCATTCTCTTTTTAAGGCCAAACTTCACTACATACTGAGTGAAGGACAGTGCTACTTTTAACAGATAGGGTCGTGGCTGTGCCACTAATTAACTGGTGCCCTTGAGAAAGTCACTTAACCTTGCTGAAAATATAGTTTCCTCAATTGTAATGCATTTACAGTTTCCTATATGACCTATGATCTAGCTCTCTGAAGTTTCATGATTCATTTGAGCTTGTGTTCTTTTTTAGTCTAAACCTCATTATCCTCAAACTCTATTCTTCTTTGCAAATCCAGTTGTTCAATCATGTAGGTAAAGCAGAAGTAGGATTAAGAAAGTCATGAGGGAAACAACTTAGCTAAGAACTATTGTAAGAAAAGCCATGGCAAAGAAGTTTTAAAATCTTTCCCTCAATTTTTTGTCTTTCTATTGTATCTCCCAACAGTCATGTCTTTCATATACATTCATTCAGCAAACATTATGCAACACCTTCCAAAGACCACCACTGGTCAGGCTCTCAGGACCCAGGCATGAACTAGATGAAGAATCAGAAATATCAGTCTCAGGGACACAGGCAAGAAAGCTGACATTTTCTCTAATTGAGCAATGTACAAGCTGTTGTAGGCACACAGGAGATACAGAAAGATTAGGATACTGATAGCCTGTAGAAACCATTCTTCAATCTTCCCTGTTCTTCCTCTTGTATTTTCTTAGCCTATCCATGTCTCTCTCAATCCCTCATCATAGCCTAGTGCTCACGAGTGGACTCTGGAGTCAGACTTCCTGCAATGGTATCTCAGCTCCTTTATCTAGTTACTTTGTGGCCCGGGGAAGTTGTTTAACCTCTTTGTCAGTTTTCTTATCTGTAAAATGGAAATAATGGTAACTGCCTAGGTCGCAGGATCATGAAGGCTAAATGAAAGAATGCATATCTTAATATAGTGTTGAGTATAGTTCTTGGCACATAATAAACACTCAATAAATTAACTATTCATATAATTACCTCTACTTTTGCCCTCCCAAGTGTTTCAAGAAGACATTGACTAAATTTGTAAACTTTGAGATGTTTCTATTCAAAATACTCTTCTCCTCACAAAATACTTTTTGGCTCTAAACTCAATGATAGCAGGTGTCATTCTTTGTGTGTTGTGTGTATGTGTGTGTGTTTTAATTATATTTTCAAATTCTAGTACAATTTTAGTACAAATAAATATTAAAAGAAAGAAGGGAGGCAGGAGTTATTTGCATTGCTTAACACAATTACATGTCAGTAAACAGGTAGATATTTCTCAAATTTATTAAAACAAGATAAAGATGATATAGATAGAGCAATAATACTACTCCTTAGCTAAAACCAGATACCTTTACTTTTCATCAGCATCCATCTTTTCAGAGCCCATCCAGACAAAAGATCCCCATCTACTGGAGAATGTTTGAACAGCACCCAACAAATACTTTCCCTATGTATTTTAGGGAGTGTATTTAATTTCATTTAAAAATACATACCAAGACGTGGAAACAACCCAAGTACCCATCAATACATGAGTGGATTAATAAAATGTGGTATATCGTATACTATGGAGTTACTACTCAATTACAAAAACAATGGTTATCTAGCACCTCTTATATTATCCTGAGTAGAGCTTGAGCCCATCCTTTGAAGTGAGATATCACAAGACTGGAATAATAAGCACCACATGTATTCGCCATCAAATTGGTACTAACTGATTAACACTAAGGTGCTCACATGGTGGTAATATTCAATGGGTGTCGGTCAGGTGGGGGAGGTGGGGGCGGGTAAACTCACAACTAATGGACGCGATGCGCACTGTATGGGGGAAGGGCACACCTCTAGCCCTGGCCTGGGCGAGTGAAAGGCATTACTTGTAACCAAAATGTTTGTACCCCTATAATATTCTGAAATAAAAATAAAATGATAGAGAAGTTAAAACATACATACCAAGAAATGTCCTATTCGGATCTTTTTGTGGGATCTTGTTCAAGAAGAAATTATTGATACAGAGTAGCAGGGAAGTAGTGAGGGGAAAACTACATTTTACTTAATTCTCTGCCATTTTGCTGACGTATTAGTTAGTCAGCTTGTGCTACTTTTTGGAATTAAAATATGGTTTAAAAAAAGTTCAACCATTATGAATATGGGTTTGCTCCAATCCCTTTTCTCCTTCTCTTAAGTTACAGTTTTAAGGCCCAGCAAAACGTGTTTTCTTCATTATTTAATACTTTACAGGACCTTAGGAGGCAAGATTTCTACAAGGTTTTGCTTAAGTTATTTTCTCTATCCTTTTCTCTTCACTAATATTTATTCCCTTGAGAAATTCCATATATGGCAATGTGGAATTGGTGACTCATACAATGTGGCTTATTGATGAATGAAAGGGTAATACCCATCTTTTAAAAATGTTTTATCAGGCCAGGCATAGTGGCACATGACTGTAGTCCTAGCAGTTTGGGATGCCGTCCGTGGTAGGAAGATCGCTTGAGCCCAGGAGTTTGAGATTTCAGTGAGCTATGATGACACCACTGCACACTAGCCAGGGCAATAGCACGAGACCATGTCTCAAAAAAAGAAAAAAAAAAATGCTTTATCAGGCCTCCTTTTAAAACTTGCTTCTTGCTCCACCCAATTAAGTCTTCTAAATCAATGCATTTGCAAACCATTCTATGAAGAAAAGGATTGAGGAGGAAGAGAAACATTAATTTTTATTAATAAAGAACATTTGACTCTTTTTCTAATTTCCACTTGTAGTTATTTGAGACCTGTGAGGCACCATTCTTTCACTGTTCAGCCTTTTCTACATTTTTCTTTTTTTTTTTTGCATTCTTAGAGCTTATCTCCAGAGTATTTTTTGAGTGTGACTTTCAGTAGAAAGATTTCTTACATTCGTTATATTCATAAGCTGGTGAAAATATGGTTCTGGCCAGACTTCAAGCAAAGTTTAAAATGAAGAAAATCTAGAAGAATCCCCAAATCACCAACATTGTTAGAATAATACAGAATGTATGAAAAGGTAGGACAAAGGCAGTGACAATCTTTGACTTGCCCAATCATCTAAAAAGGTGTCAGCAAACTTTTTCTTCAAAGGCCAGGTAACAAATATTTTTGGCGTTGCAGAGACTGAATGGCTACTGAGCCATTACAGCTCTGAAGCAGCCATGGACAATACATAAATGAAAGAGAATGGCTGTGTCCCAATAAAACTTTTTAAGAACTTGATTACAATATTTTCTGAGTAAAAGGACACAGCTCAAGTCATGATTATAAGTACATGGGAATCAGGTAGATTAAGGAGAGCTCTCATCCAGGAAATATATTTTACTTAAAGCTTTTTTGTTTCTCAAAATATGCAGGCCTGTCCTTTACTTAACCCAGGACATATAAGAATCTATAGAAGCAGGTGGGAGACCTCAAATAATACAGATAAGCCCATGACCTTCCCACCCCCCAACCTGTGCTATTGGTACCAAGAATTGTGTAAATTCCCATTCTTTTTGCTGCAGACTATCTCCTGTGATTTATTAAGACTTTGCGACCAATGTTATTAGCTTGGTTTTAGGGACAAACTCCAACTCCAGAGTAGTCATAAAGGCACAGCAATATTGAGTGCTCCAGAAAGAAAAAGCTGAACATCCTGATTGTGGTGCTGAAATAAGCCTCTCTTACTTCTGTGGACTTCCAGCTTTCATCCTTCTGTTAATTAGTCCCTTTTGGAAGCATTTAATAGCCCAAATGTTACACATCTCCTATACATGATTTAAGCCTGAAAATCCGTTCTGTCAGTGCTGGGCAGTTCTTTTACCTCTACCGTGTATACCAAGTAGGAGCCAGCATTTAATTTTAGACATTAAATGTTACATGATTAGTTTGTGTTCATTAAGTGTTGGTGGATGGACCTGTGTCTGCTTAAGTATGGCAAACAGCCTGAAGTAAAATTTCACAAAGAGCTTTTCCCTTTAAGTTTCTGCCTTTGGAGAGACATCTAGGCTTTATTTTTAGAATTTGTTTTTCATGCTACATAGTTCTGGGCTGGATAGATCAGTTGGTGTTAATGAGCCTGTGAGTGTTTTGCCAGAAACCTACATGTGCTTTTATTGTCCCCTCCAACTATTTTACTTCTCAAAAATACTTGTCAGTGGTCAGAAGGATGGCTGGAAAAGCAGACATGGATAATTCCAAGAAGTTTCTCCTTTCTCCTTCCAATGGTGGAATAGTTTTCTTTCCTCCTCCTCCTTTTTTTTTTTTTTTTTTTAAATGTCCTATCTAAAGTCTCAAGGTTGCAGTTATTTCCCTCCAACATATTCTTTGTTATCACCAAGCTCATCCTTTTCCAGGGCTCTTTAGCTGCTCCTGGGAACAGATGTCTTAAAAGAGAACTGTTGTGGATTCCTTGTTTGACTTTTTGCTACTAGTAATTCCCTATCTCGCTTCTCCCCATCAAGTGCCAAGCTGGTTGAGAGAGTATATTTTGAACATCGCCTCCATTTCTTGCACCTCTTTCACTCCTCACCGTTCTCCCCGTTTTATGAAACTCCACATACTCGCCCAATTCAGGGACATTTTATTGTTACTCCATCTTTTACCATTTTCTATGTTACCCGGCATGTGCTTTAGCCACCCTTTTTTTCTAGAAATGTCTGTTTCCAGGGATTTACTTGACTTTTAAAAAGTAATGTTGAGCACCAGCTAAATCCTAGATAGTGAAATGGGGATATATAATTAGTAATAATAATAATAATAATAACCTCTTATGGAGTGTATACTAGGGATCAGTTACTGTTCTACATGTTTTAGAAAAATAAAATCATTTTACTTTCACTGGATACCATGTGTGAGATATGATTACACTCATAATATACCATGTCAAACTATCCCATTTGCCAATGATATGATCTTATTTCAACAAAACCCTAAAGACTCCTCCGAAAGACTCCTAGAATTGATAAATAAATTCAGCAAAGTCTCAGGTTACAAAATTAATGGACACAAATCAGTAGCATTCCTATACACTAATAACAGTCAAGCCAAGAGTCAAATCAAGAACTCAATATCATTTACAAGAGCTACAAAGAAAATAAAATACAAATATTTTTAATGTGAAGCAGAGTGCAATAAATGCTAACCAGTGGCTCAAGAGAGATTGTTGGGAAGTTGCAGGGATTGCATTGAGACTGAGGGAATTAGATGAGTCTTCAAGGAGGAGTGGGTATTGTTTTTACTGTCTCTTGAGAAGGTGAAACTCTTTTAGGTGGATATTAGAGGATAGTCCTAAACCAAAGGTATAGTATAAGCAAAGGTAGAGCTATGAACTATGTTTGAGAAAAGCAAGGAATTTGATTTGCCTTGAGCACAGGATATGTGCAGGGAAACAATGGGAAATAGTTGCAGGCCCTGAATCAAAGAAATTTTGACTTTAATGTGTATTTCAAGTGGGGAATCCTTGAAGAGTATTAGAAGGGGAGTGACCAATCAACCTGTACATTAGTAAGCTTGGTCTGGTAGCAGCATGAAGGAACATTGCATTTTCTTAATTCTGTTCTTGATATCACTCACTTTTCTTTTTCCTCTTTATCCTCCACTGTGGGTGTCTTGCAAGGTTCTCTCTCCTTAATATTCTGCATTCTGTCTTGAAAGCTTATGCTTTTTGCTGCACTTACTGCCTTTGTTTTGTAGCCTGATTGCTGAATTTCCAACTTTTCCTTACCTACTATCTAAGGGAAAGAGGAGTCCATGTGTAACACTCTGAAATGGTATGTTACTGAAGTTGGTGGCAGCAGTGGGGAGGAAAGAGGAAAGAGGAGAGGACAGGATTGGAATATGCTGGGCCTAGGGTCAAAAAGGAAAGTCATTTCAAGGATAATTCTATGATTCTAAAGATTTTAACTTAGAAAAATGAAAGAACAACAGACAAAATGTGGTTTATTGGAGAAACAGCTGGTTTATAGTGGAAGGTGATGTCTTTTTCAAGATCTATGAGTATGAAAATCATATAGTCATTCAACAGATATTTCTTTCCTTTTTTCTTTTTTCTTTTTTGAGGCAGGGTTTCACTCTGTTGCCCATGGCTAGAGTGCAGTAGTGTCATAATAGCTCACTGCAATCTCTAACTCCTGGGCTCAGACGATCCTCCTGCCTCAGGTTCCCAACTAGCTGGGACTATAGGCACACACCACCATGCTCAGCTAATTTTTCTATTTTTTTGTAGAGATGTGGTCTCTCTATATTGCCCAGGCTGATGTCGAATTCCTGACCTCAAGCTATCCTCCTGCCTTGGCCTCCCAAAGTGCTAGGATTACAAGTGTGAGCCACTGTGCCCAGCCTCAACACATATTTCTTAACTCTTTATTATATGTCAGACACCTTATCAAGTCTGAGGATGCAACAAGGAAAAAAAGAGAGAAGGTCCTTGTTTTCATAGTGCTTACCTTCTAGTGGGAAGAGATGGAAAATAAGCATATCTATCTATAAGTGCTATAGAGTAAAAATCAAAAACACACAACCGAACAGTATAAAATAGAGAATGGAAGGATGAAGAGGAAAGGGAAAGGGAGGAGGGTATTATATTAGTTGGGATAGTCAGTCCTTCCTGAAAGGGTTATGTTTGAGCTGAGACTTGAATTACTTGCCAGAGTTAGCCAGGTAAAAAGTTTTGAGAGAGAGCATTTTAGGCCAAAGGAAGTATAAATGCCCTAAGGGAATTGGTACTTGGTTTGTCTGAGGAAACAAAAGGTTATAGTGGCTGAAAAAGAGCGAGTGAAGACTCCTGAGGTAAGACATGAAAATGTGGAAGGTAGCATGCTAAGTGCTTTGGGTTTCATGCTGTGTGATGGAGACACAATGGAAAGATTTGAGCAGGGAAATGCAGTGCTCTGGTTTGAGTTGTAAATCTTTCCGATTGCATTGTGGGGATTTAAATATGTTGAGGACTGCTGAAAAGGAAGCATAGAGAAAGTGAAATTAATACAGAAATCAAACTGGTCATTGCAATGGCTTGAATAGGTGCATTATGAGAAGTGGTTGGATTAGAGAAATATTTTAAAAGTGGTGCCAATAGGTCTTGCTAGCAGAGTGCCAGAGAAAGAGGAGTGGAGGATGATTTCGAGGTTTGGGGCCTGAGATAAATAGAAGGTACCATTTTTTGAGGGGGGTGGAGGACAGGGGCAGAAATAGAATTAGATGGGTATAGATAACAAATTTAGACATGATAATTGCAAAATGCCTATTAATTATCCAAGTGGTGCCAATTAGGCCACTGAATATGAGTCTGGAGGTGAGGGCTACAGGGGAATGGAAATGTATATGTGGGGTTTGATGGCACAATGCCTAACTAAGATGTTTCCTGGGATGCTGGACAAAGGAGAGTGGCACAGTTTCAGGAATCTTTACAACTCTGTTATAATTTATCTGTTTCTATAATTGCAAGAAATCAGAACTTCACACACACACACACACACACACACTCACACACATTAGCATTAAGAAGCCTAGGAAACTATCTTTGTACCGTGCTTTAAACTATTCATACAATTGCACTTCCCTGCTGTTTTCTGAGCTAGAGTCTACTCACATTAATATTCTAGTATAAGCATCCGTTTTCTTAATTAAACAACATTCTTTGGTCATCCATATTTGTCATTTTAAGTTCAATAAAAATCAACTGGGATGTGACCTACAACATGCTTTCTAAAAGATTTAGTATTTTGCAGGGTAAAATTACTAAATCATGAATTCCAGAAACCTATCAACAGCTCATGAAGTATGGTGTTGGGTTAAATTTTGCTCTTCATAGGAATGTCTTAATGAATGGGCAAGAAACTGTCTTTATTCATTTTTTGTTTTGAAAGCATTGTTTCTAAAGGAAATCATGGACCTTTACTATTTAAAGAATAAACATATTCATGGAGAGCATGATTATTTATTTGTAAAATGAATTTAGTTTGTTGAATAGTTTTTTGTAATGTTAATATGTCCATCTTTTATACACTGAAACACAATTTCCTATTCTATGCCATCAACATAGAATGAATTAAATTTTAAAAGAAAATAGACTATGCCTCTTTTGGGGAGTCATATAATCCTCATACCAAATTAGACCTACAACAAAAAAACACCACCCACCCCAAACAACAACAACAACAAAAATAACAACAACAAAACTCAGAATCTTTGAATTCTGTGACATGTAACCTAGAGTCTTCCATATCCTCCTGGGAATGGGATGGCTAATATCCTTATTTATGATTTTGTGTTTAGCACCATCAAAGAAAACTTGCACTGGGCAGAGTTAAACAGACAAAGAAGACTTTATTTAAGACAACTACAATAGGGGAGATATATTCAACTCACCTCCATCCAAACAGAAGGTAGATCTTTAAACCCTGGAGTGAGCTACTGGAAAAGTACTGGGGGACATTAGGGAGGAGTTTGGTGAATGTGATAAGGCCATCTGTATTGCTAATTAGTGCTTATCAAAGTTAGGATCTGTCTTTGTCCCTTCTGTGCTGCTATAAAGGAATACCTGGGGCTAAGTAACTTCTAAGGAAAAAATTGTTCATTTGTCTCATGATTCTGGATGTCTGGAAAACACAAGATTGGGCATCTGCATGTGGTGAGGGCCTCAGGCTGCTTGCACTCATGGCAGAAGGTATGGGGAAGGCTGTGGCCTGTGTAGAGATCACGTGGTGAGAGAGGAAGCAAGAGAGAGAGTGGGAGGTGCCTGGCTCTTCTTAACAACCAGTTCTCTTGGGAACCAAGGGAGGGCATTAAATTACTCATGAAAGGTCTGCTCTCCATGACCCCAAAACCTCCCCAAAGGCCCTACCCCCAACATTGGGATCAAATTTCAACATGTGGTATGGTGGGGGGTGGTGCAAACATCCAAACCCTAGCAGGATCTGCCCTATTATAGAGACTGGCAGATGGGGCATTATCTTTTTCGAGCATAATGTTTGGAAGGGAAGACTCGCAGGTTTTTGAGTGAGACATTCCTGGGTTGTAAAACTTGCCAGAGTCTAGGAGAAGATTTACATCTCAAAGTGGTGGAGAAAGGGTTTACCGTTTCAAGTTTTCTTAAGTAAATGCTCCAAGAAGAGGGAGCTCAGGAACATAAAGTCAGGAAGAAACCTGTCTAAAATCTAGTCAAGCTGAGGAAACCTTAAGATTCTCTTGGTCAGCATATTATATAGTCTATACCCATGATGTGTAGATAGTCTCATTCATTTATAAAGAAGGCAAATTCAGACGCCACAGAAATACTTTACTTGGGAGAAAGAGTAGATGAGTGGATTAATAAAATGTGGTACATGTAATATCATGGAGTACTATTCAGTTATAAGAAACAACGGTGATACAGCACCTCTTGTATACTCCTGGATAGAGCTGGAACCCATTCTACTAAGTGAAGTATCCCAAGAATGGAAAAATAAGCACCACATATACTCACCAGCAAATTGGTTTCACTGATCAACACCTAAGTGCACACATAGGAACAACATTTATCAGGTGTTGGGCAAATGGGAGGGAGAAGGAGGGGATGGGGATATACATACATAATGAGTGATGCACACCATCTGGGGGATGGACACGCTTGAAGCTCTGACTAGGGGTTGGGGGGCAAGGGCAACATATGTAACCTAAACATTTGTACCCTCATAATATGCGGAAATAGAAAAAAAAAAAGAAGAGCTGTTTTAGTTTACAATTTTAGCCATGTAATTTACCAAAATGGGTTTGTCGTCCCCAGATTGCTAAAAGTTGTTTGCTGGGATTGGAGGTCTTCTTGCCCAGGACTGACAACCTTTGGGTTTGGAGAGTTTTCTAGGCCCCCAAGCAAGATAAAATCCTCTGAGCTGAATAGCCTCAGGCAAGAGTTGAGCTTTAAATTCCTGTTACTTACATTTCAGAAGCCCTGGAGTTCAGAGAGTCCCTGGGGACAAAGACAAATAATAGAGAGAAGAGGAAAGTCAGAAATTAAAAAAAATAATCATCTTAATATACTGTATTTATCAGCTAAAATACATTTTAATATATTTTATTAGCGGGTTACTTGACCTTTCTTTGCTTGAGTTCCTGAGGTTTTCTTTTTTACCTTTGGTAAAATTGGAATAATAAAATTTACATTCTAGAGTTATTATGAGGATAAATGAGATCATACTTATAAACAGTAGACTTCTTGGCTTATAGTAAAGCTCAAAAACTGTTTTCTGTTGTTATTATTTCTTGGTGTTTCTTGTCTGTCTCCTCGCTAGACTAAATCTCCTTTAAACATAGAGACTGAATCTTTCATCTTTGGATATGCAGTGCTGGGTAGAGTGCATCACAAGTATTTGTTGATTGAATGACAAGCGAACTTGTGAGCAACATTACCTCTTCTCAGAACATGTTTTATAGATTTGTGTCTCTCAAACCAGGCTGTTTATCAGGATCATATACAGATTCCCAGATGGCTAGACTCCAGGGTGTGCAGGAAGGAACAAGTCATTCAGTGTTACCAGAGCAGAGATTTAAGGCAGGTAGGTGTAGCACCTTGAGAATTATGAAGGTGGCCTTGTATAATATGCTATTTTGGACTCTATTCTCTGGTTGGTAGAGTTATGGATGGATTTAAGCAGGGAGGCCACATGGGGTGTAAGGTAGAGTACACAGTCATTCTAAATCTAAGGTATCTGGCTTAGTGCCAGGGACATGCTGGCTTCTCAGAAGATACCTTTTGAATGAATAGGATAGCATATACTTAATCATTGAAAAGAATAAATAATAAGTTATTCTCTATGTATTGATATGAAAAGATATTCAATATCACTTTTAAGTCAACCAGAGCAATTTTGAACCATTATGTATAGTGTATTTCCATTTGCGTTTGAAAGAAAATTATGTATGTATTTGCATATATGTGAGTGTGGGATAGGTGGTGGGTGGGTGCATAAATACCTAAAAGAATTTAAAAGAAAGTCTTTAATAGTAGCTTCTTCTTGAGAGTGGAATCAGTGAGTTGGGACATTTATATTAAATACTTTATGTTTCATATAATTTGTATTATTTCAATTATCAAATTGCATGAATAATTTTATGATGATGATGATCTTGATGATAATGGAAGAATAAAGAAACTCCTCAGGTAATTCAGATGTGTAGCCAGGTTTGAGACACACTAGGGTGTAGCCTATTGAATTATGATTTATGTTCTCATTCTGTTTGTGCCAAGATTAGAGCCAAGACTAAGAGAGAGTCTTATTGCCCGTATCCATGTTGTTTCTTACAATCCCTACTTTATTTATAGTTAAGACTTCACTAAACATAATATAACTTATCCTATAACTTGCTATATAGATGGTACCCAACTTATAATGGTTCAACTTACAATTTTTTGACTTTATGATGGTGCAAAAGCAATATGCATTTAGCAGAAATTTATAAGATACTCTTCTGAGTTGCCGAGTAGTGACAGCTCCCAGTTAGTCGTATGATCATGAGAGTAAACAACAGATACTCTACTGTGTGCTGTGTTGCTAGATGATTTTGCCAAACTGTAGGCTAATGTAATTGTTCTGAGCACATTTAAAGTAGGCTAAGCTAAGCTATGATGTTCAGTAGGTGTATTAAATATATTTTTGACTTACTATAATTTCAGCTAATCGTGGGTTTTTGGGGGCATTACCACATTGTAACTCATGTAATCTACATTATGGTATGAATTTGCTTAATTGCACACTTCATTACTGATCAATGAAAAATATTTCAAATATTTACATTGCAGGGGTGAGGGGAAACTTCCCCTTTCCCCTGAAAGTTCGCTAAAAGATCAACTCATAATTAAGGCAGACTAATAAGAGAAAGGTTTATTTACCATGCACATGAGGAGAATCACAGAGTGATTGCTTAATATCCCAATGGGATATAGATATTTTTATACCTGCTTTTTAGAGGGGAGGGGGAGATGAGGAGTACAGGTAATTCTGTTTTAGGGACAATAAATGGTGCTAGGGAGGATAAATGCATGGGGGAAACAGATTGACTTGTGAATGAGTCTCTTTGCAAATTAAATTAACCTGAGGGGCAGGTATTATATTTGAAATGATTTGGGGCAGGTCTGCTTGCATTCTTGATCATGTTTCCTGCAATATACTGAGATAACAGGTAGAGGAAGGGAAGTCAATTACCCCTTTGACCTTTTGATCATTTAGACCAGTTTATGCAGATATAGGGAAAGCCCTTTCCAATGCTTTTTGATCTTGAAGGGCCTATAATTCAAAATACTCTTTATACGAAGGAGTCCTAGTTTGGGATGAAATTTCCTGAGCTCCTCCAACATTCACAGCTTTGCAGATTTGGTACCCTAATTTCTGATGAAATTTACATTGTTTAAAGTTAAACTTTAACATTAAACAATTGTTTTGTGCTAAATCATGTCTGAACATCATGTTTTTTTATACTATTATATAGTCATCTTTATTGTTTTTTTAAGTGTTTCAAGTGTTTAGGCTATGGTTCCCGGGACAGATGGGAATAAACAGATTAACATCAGGAAATATATGGCGATATTTTAAGTTGCACAATAGTGTATGATATAGCCCACCTTAAAACAATATAATCTAAAATTATAAAAATGATATTAATTAATCTAAAATGTAGGCAGGGGATGGGAAGAGGAAGAGAAGGGTATTTGTATGGGGCATGGCATAATACAAAGTTTACAAATAACAGTAAAAGTAAAAATTAAGAAATAACAACAACATTATTTAGTAATAGGAAAGTATATTATAGAATAAACAGCAGAAAAAGTTAATAATTATAACTGTAAAAATGCACAAATTGTGAATGGTAATAGCTGGGATGTTTTTCATTACAAGACTTTTAGACTTCTTTTTAAACTATGAAAAACACAGTTTTAATTTATTATTTATTAAAATATATTACCTGGAATGAGTGTGGGATAGTATTCTAAAGGAAAAATAAGTATAGATGATAAGATCTGATAATTGGAACATATGTTAGACTAAACAAAACAAAACAGACAGAGGCACGGAGGCAATAAACTAAATTACACTTCCCACATCCTTCTGTCTACCTGGTATAAAAAGGAGTAAAGTACTGAGTTAGGCTACAACATGGCTGCACATTGAAAACACTATGCTAAGTGAAATAGGCCAAACCCAAAAGGCCACATATGTGTAATTCCATTTTTATGAGATGTCCAAAATAGGCAAATCTATAGAGACAGAAAATACATCATTGGTTGCCAAAAACTGGGTGAAGTCAGGACGGGGAATGACTGCTAATGGATATGGAGTTCCTTTTTGAGGTGAAGAAAATATTCTTGAATTAAAGAGTGGTGATGATTGCACAACCCTGTTAATATACTAAAACCACTGAGTTGTACACTTTAAAGGGTGAATATTATGGTATATGAGTTATACCCCAATTAAAAAATGGTTTGTGGCTGGGTGTGGTGGCTCACGCCTGTAATCCTAGCACTCTGGGAGGCTGAGGTGGGAGGATCGTTTGAGCTCAGGAGTTCGAGACCAGCCTGAGCAAAAGCGAGACCCCATCTCTACTAAAAAAATAGAAAGAAATTAGCTGGACAACTAAAACTATATAGAAAAAATTAGCCGGGCATGGTGGTGCATGTCTGTAGTCCCAGCTACCCGGGAGGCTGAGGCAGGAGGATCGCTTGAGCCCAGGAGTTTGAGGTTGCTGTGAGCTAGGCTGACGCCACGGCACTCTAGCCTGGGCAGCAGAGTGAGACTCTGTCTCAAAAAAATAAAAATAAAAAATAAAAAAATGGTTTGGGACTGTCTCTGTCCATATGAGGTTATGTGAGTAAGAGAAAGCATTTAACCTATTACTCAATCCATGGGAATTGCACTTGAGGAAGAAAGAAGCTTATGTGGTCTGCATTTTTTTCCAATTGGCTGGCTCTGTGCCTCTAGGTCATGAGATAATTGCTCAAGTGTACTAGTCACCTAATCTAGGTACAGACCTGATGGATGGTGGTGACTACAACCACATAAACCCAGTGAAAGGGTTTTGCAAAACCCAATTCAGAGGGGTGTGATAAGTGTGTGTGTGGAGGGGTGGTAGATGGCAGTGAGTGTGTATGTTTTCTTTTTCAGTGAATTGGCACAGATCTTGTAAGGCTTATGTTCTAGTAAATGAATATATATAGTACATGTGGCTGCTGTGTCAGAATCTCTCAGGAGGATGCTTGGGGTGTACCATTTTATACATATCACATTTTATTTCTAATACACGGCATAGGATGAGAACAACTTTCCTAAACAGTCCAGACAATTCCATCTATTTTCTATCTCACTTTGTCCAACTAAATAGATATAAATAACTGTGATCATAGGATAAGGAAAAGGTAGTAATTCAGTCAACCTTCGCACTGAAAGTCTATAATGATGACTTGCTGCTTTGGAAAATTTGTCCCCTAAGCTGGTTTATTAAACTAGTTTAACATAAAGCAAGCAAATAAATAAATAAATAAATAAAGGATTAACAGAATTGGAAGTTTTTCTCAAGCTAAAACTATTCCATCTTTACATTTCATTGCTGAAAAAGTAGCCTCATCATTTGCATTGCTTCTTTTCAAGAGCTACAATTCCTAGCCTGGCAATGGGAGATTGTCCACAGAGCACCCATTTCAAACAGACTATGGTTACGTTTTCGTGTTATTATGGAGTCCTATATGCTTTTTCCTTTTCTACTCTTCAGATGTGTGCAGTGTCTGTCTGCACATTCCATTATCTTCACTGCACACATTTTGAGAACAGAACCCTACAAGCTTGAGTGCCTTTAATTTCCAACAAGATTTGTGTATGTGTCTTTCTTGTGTACTATGTGCAAAGTTAAGCCAATTACCTTCCATTCTGTTAGTCTTTTATTTTTTGTCTTTATCCTTTGGAGATATATTATTTCTGGGAAAATATTCTTTTATTATCATCTCCACTTCAGTGAACCCCCTTAGGCATAACTTGTGAGAGGGAAGGAAAAGGTTATACCTCATTGTTCTGTATAACTTGTGCCTAAGCTTTACTTTGGGCTGCTCGTAACCTCATGCCTGTGTTAAATAGATCCCAGGTGTACTGTTCCAAAACTTAGTTTATTTTTGCCCTAGGGTGCATTTGCTTCAGCAAAGTGTAGGTGCCTGCTTAGAACTGGTTTCGATATTTTGAAAACTAGAGACACTGTCTTTAATTATACCTAACTCACATGCTATCCAAGATTTTGGAATATTAGTGCAACATAACTTTCCTGTGCTTGATAAAAAATGAGCAATGGTGTTGAAATTTGGGTCTTATAAATGAGCAATAATATTGAAATATGGCCTAACCATTGGAAAAAATTCCACACTTAATTTGTCTTGTCTTTAGTGTCTCTACACAGTGAAATTCCAGGTTAAAAAACAGTCGTATACAAAAAACCCTTGCTGTTTTCAAGGGCAGTGATTTGACACCATAAATCCTTTGAATTGTCAATGCCATTAAGTATAGGACAGTTAAGGAGCCTGACAAAAAAGTGGTGTGCTATGACCCAAGGTGGTGTTTCTGGATTGCTGCTATGCAGACTGGAAGTTCCTATCCTTCCTTTTTATGTCCTCTTCCCAGTGAAATCAGAAAGCTTGGTGCACCATTATTCCAAAATAGAATAGTCATTTAATTCTTTGCCACAAACATACTGTCTCTCTTTTTCACCTTGGATTTAAATGTTTGCAAATGAATATTCTTTCAAGATAGTCTTGTTTTGTCTTGTTTGACTTCTTGTTTGGACTCACAAATTTCCTCTCTACCAAGCTGACAGTAAACATGAAAGCACTATTAGAGAGGAATGGAACAGCTTCTGTCTAAAACCTCTAAGAGAAGACTTCTCAGAGGAAGCCACAGTTGAGATGTGCTTTTAAGAGGTGCCTGTGTCAAAATAAACAGGCAAAGGGAAGTGAAATCCAAGAATCTCATAGTCCATATACTTTCCTGGAAACAAAGATCTTTATTAGGCCCACATCTGAGTCTGGTACTTTAATGACTGGTACTTAGCCATGGCTAAACACTGGAATCACTTGGAGAACTTTAATGAATACTGGATCCTAGCTCTAGGGGACCTAATTTATTATATTTAGGAGACAGCCTAGGTATCAGAACTCTTAAATGCTCCCTGGTAATATAAATGGGCAACCAAGGTTGGAAGCTGTATGGCTCTCTTAGTTGTGGTTTCCCATTCCATAGATGATTAGAAACAGGATATCTGGCTGACTGCTGGACACATGGATGGCATATATTCTCAAGTATCTCTCCTGCAAAAAAATTATTTCAACTTAAACCTGCTCTTCCTGCTATATTCTGTCACCATCTACTGAACCCCGTTCATTTTTGAAGAATTCATGTATTCATTCAAAACATATTTGGGAAACTACTGTATATCTGACTCCAAATCTTTCCATTTGAATTTTCTACCTTGCTCCATGTTGTTCCCTGTTTAAATCCCATCAGTGGCTGCTATCACCCATAAATGAAGTCAAAGACAGGACAGATAACCTTTGTAACTCTCAAGTCTCAGGTCCTACCACTTGCTGCCTGAACATGAGCTCTGGTGGTACTGAGAAGTTTGTCCTTCTCTGTGCATACCATGCTATCTCACATTCCTGAGCATTTACCCTTCCTCTCTCCTATACCACTAGCTACCTTTCATCTGGCTGGTTCCTATTCACACTTCAAGGCTCAGATCAGCCACTAACTTTTCTGGGAGTCATTCTTTGAACTCCTGTGCCATTGAGGCTTTCATGAGGTTGTACAATACGTCTAGCAAAGCACTTTTGTGTTATTTTAAAACTGTCTGATTTCACTTATGCCCCCCTCTGGACTGTAAACTCATAAAAGGCGTGAATTACTCAACTGTGCATATCCATTTCCTAGTGCCTAACCCATTCACTGGATTGAAATGAACTGATCTGGGACATGATACATTGGGATGTTGCGATGAAGTGATATTGAAGGACGAAGGGAGTCTGAGTCAATAGTTTGGCAGAAAGGAAAGAAACAGAACAAAAAAGAGATTAGTGATGAGGAGTGATCGTATAATACTGTCTGGCTTGCATGCTTCAGTTACCACACAGGGCATAACTGTGCTACGGCTCAGGACAACTGATGTGAATAATGATGAGCCAAGGTCAATCAGAAAAGGTTAAATATGTCCTATAGATGTTGTTGATAAATTAAAATGGGCATTGCAATACAAATGCATTTCAAGCAAATCGGTTAAAATGGAATAGGAATTAAATGGAAGTTTTGCTTATGAGAGAAAGATACATCATTCTGTACTGATGTTAGGTATAGTATATTAATAATATATATTATAAATTATTATACTACAGTCTCAATTTCATTTTTTACGTATGTTTATAGCTGGAGAAAGTTTCTGGCTGTAGTCATACAAGGTGATATCAATAAGTCAGACCCGTTATTTAATCTCAAACTTTAAAAAATGCAGCCCATTTCCCCCAATGTCATTGATCCACATAGAACCAAGTAGAGAAATAGAGTACGGTGAAAAATGGACTTTTGGGAAGATTTATTCCAAAGCTGTTGCCTGTGAGTTTTTCCTTCAAT
The DNA here is from genome assembly GCF_000956105.1 of Propithecus coquereli. Lineage (NCBI taxonomy): Eukaryota > Metazoa > Chordata > Mammalia > Primates > Indriidae > Propithecus > Propithecus coquereli. The sequence goes on along the minus strand of NW_012152285.1, from coordinate 1,299,972 downwards.
TACATGGGCTTGAAAATAATTAAATTAGTTTCCGTTTTAGGATGTTCAGAAACTCCTAATATATAGCCCCTGTAAGAAACACCTCTGTCTTCCATCTCAAGATTTCAGGCAATAAAATAATTCTCATATATGCTTAGCAATGTGGCTGTCACATAATAAGTAGTCTGCAGATGTTAGAAATAGTTAAATAATTACTTTCAGTTTTGATCTCTCATCTGGAATGTGGAGATAATAATGATGTTTTTACTAACTATAAAAAGGGCTTCTTGGCCGGACGCGGTGGCTCACGCCTGTAATCCTAGCACTCTGGGAGGCCGAGGCGGGCCGATTGTTTGAGCTCAGGAGTTCGAGACCAGCCTGAGCAAGAGCGAGACCCCGTCTCTACTAAAAATAGAAAGAAATTAATCGGCCAATTAAAAATATATAGAAAAAATTAGCCGGGCATGGTGGCGCATGCCTGTAGTCCCAGCTACTCGGGAGGCTGAGGCAGAAGGATTGCTTGAGCCCAGGAGTGTGAGGTTGCTGTCAGCTAGGCTGATGCCACGGCACTCACTCTAGCCTGGGCAAAAGAGTGAGACTCTGTCTCAAAAAAAAAAAAAAAAAAAGGGCTTCTTGTAATGATCTAAGTTAATGTATATGAGAGTTCTTTGTAAATTATAAAGTGTATGTTGGTAGTATTGATTTATCGATGCTTTTACAAAACTGAATGCATTACCCCATGAAGGATATTTTTGTTTTAAAAAATAGCACAAATAAGCAGTATTTTAATGCAAATTGAAGTTAATTCAATTTAACAAATATTTGCTTATATCTTCTAAACATAAGGCATTGTGGTTGCTATAGATGGTGATGGAGGGTAAAAACATGCGTTCTCTGCTCTCACTTGGGAATAAGATATCTAAATAATGACTAAGAATGAAATTTAGAAGGATAGAAGCTACAATTATGAGACAAAAGTGTGCTGGAGCCCATTCTAAGTGAAGTATCACAAGAATGGAAAAACAAGTACCACATGTACTCACCATCAAAGTGGGATTAATTCATCAACATTTATGTGAACATATGGTAGTAACATTCATCAGGTGTTGGGCAGGTGGGAGGGGGAGGAGGGGACGGGTAAATTCACACCTAATGAGTGTGGTGTGCATGGTCTCGGGGATGGACACACTTGTAGCTCTGACTTGGGCAGGGGAAAAGGCAATATATGTAATCTAAACATTTGTACCCCCATAATATTCTGAAATAAAAAGTATATATATATATATATAAAATAAATAATTTTTTAAAAAAAGTATGCTGTAGTAAGGATGATCTTTCTATTTGAAGGATCAAGGGGAGGTTTATTAGAGAACTGGATTTTACAAGTAGAAATAGTAGTGAAAGAACATTCCAAAATGAAGGAAGGGCAAGTGTAGAGCACACAAGGGAAAAGGTACCTGGAAGACAGCTAAGATCCTGAACTGGCTGGCATGTAGAGGGAGAGAGAGTATTTAAACCAGTGCCAGATCTCGGAGGGTCTTTGTTGTTACAGCAAGGAGTTTGAAAATTATGCCATAGAGAAGGTCGAGCTATTGATGTTTTTGAGCAGAAGAGTGGTAGGATTGCAGCAGTGTTTTAGGAATCAGTTTCTAATGATAGAAAGGAATACACTGTAATGGAGATTCAATAAAATTCAAGACTTCAAATTCTCTGTTTGTGTCCGAGTAATTTCCTAGGATTACTGTTACCAACATGTTCTTCTCTTTTAGAGTAAAGAAAATTGATTCTATGTAAGATTAGCAGGAAGACAAACTGTGAGCATAGGCATTCTAAAGCAAACTTGTATTCCAATTCTCTCTCCAGAGTTTACTTGCTAGATGATCGTGGGAAAATTATTCAACCTGTTCAAGCTTCTATTTTGATCTAATATAAGGGAGATCATAAGACCTTGTGATCATAAGAGAGTATTATCCTAATTGAAATACCTTACCACATTGTCTAGCATGTGATAAACATTAAATTAATAGTAGCTATTATTGTTATGATGCGAGTTACTATCACAGTGTAAAAGTGAATATTATAGTTATAAAATATTTAGTCTTATTGTGTTCAGGAAAATTAGTGGGATTTCAACTAATCATTTTTTCAAAAACAATCATTTTTTTCTCCATTGCTGGAAATAGGAAAATATGCAGAAATGTAACCTCGATCCTTTGTGGTCCCACTTAAATGCAAGTAAGGGCTTCCGCAGTAACCATGTTCTAAAAATCTGTGCTCACAACACTGGCTGTATAGAACATATCTCCATAAAGCAGGTAATAGCCCTTCTGCATGTTTAGATGACAAAAGTCCTGGCTTTTCTTTTTAGTAGTGGATGTCTGCCAAAACACTATGATGTAGCCGGAGGTTAAAGACAGGTCCTTACCTATAAGGACAGTTGCCAGGGTAGGGTACTTACCATACTTAGGATCTGGGCTTCATCCTGGCAGGAAGAAAAAGCAGGTCTCATATCTATACTCAGCATGCTTTCAGTACTCCAATTTTTCAGTATAATATACTAATATCACTTGAGAATGATATATGAACCCAAATGCCAGCCTAGCAATTTCTAGTGTATACAGGTCTCACCCAGATATGCGACTGTCATGCAGGTAATTTGAGTCCAGATTCCCTTCCTCCTGATATCAATGCACCTGGGAAGCAAACAGTTTAATGGGAAGGTTGCCTGGTAACTATTTATTTAAAGCCAAAAGAAGTGGCTCACCTAAAAGTATAATTCATTCAAGTGGCAAAGGTTGATAAAATATACCTGGGGAAAACAGCACACTTCTCTCCGGTCACCAAAAGTCTATAACCCTTAGATCTATGATCTCTAACTTGCATGCCCTCGATGCTCATGTGTATTTTCTCTTAACCTTCTCTTTCTGTGTTCCATTGCTAAACACACCTTTTCTAATGTCATTTTTTTTTCCTTAGCTCTGTCTGTATCATTTTTTTTTTTTTTTTTTTTTAGTTACTTGGCTATTCCCAGCCTTGCAGACAGTCTGTCTTCCAGTTCTGTGCAGATTTAGCTACTGTATTTTCTTGAGTCTGTCACTATAACTACCATTACCAGTAGTGATGTTTATCCTGAACTCAGAAACTTTAAAATCTATGTGAAGCAGGTGCTGTTGGGGGGGGGTATGAATGTAGAGAAGGAGTATTTCTAGAGCCTCTATTCAATGGGTTTGCACAAGTTGTTAACACATTGAACTAACACAGCACCAGTTAATAAATAGCTGTTACTGGGAACCCCCTAAATGCTGCCCCAGCCCATTCCTGGGGCCACTAACCCACCCTGTGACCTAGGAGGGCATCTAGGACTCTGTGCCAGCCTGTGTCCTTTCTAATTGATTATTGCCTTTAAAGTGCTAGTTATTAAATATTTTGTATACCACATTTTGTATTAGCGCCAGTAAATACACCAATTTCACTCTCTGGGGGAAAAAAGCAAAACTGACCTTTCTTCCTTTGTCTCCTAATTCTTGAGAAGCACTCACTCTCACTGTTTCTGAGTAGTTATATGGCATATTACAGAATAAAAAGTGGGTGAGATCATAAATGAGTCCATAATCTCAGCTCTGAACAAGACCTCTCTCAAACCAGTCTAGACAGAAATGAAAAATTTCTTACTGAGAGCAGCATCCTTCAATGTGTGAGGAGCCCTTTCCTCTTGCATGTAATTTAAATCTTCTCTAATTTCCTTTCTTTATTGACCTAAGTGACTCAAGATGCCCTTTAAACTAAATAGTGTCTTCTCAGAGAGAAATGTGAAGTGTTTATTTTAAAATAGTAAAGAAGTAAAATATTGAGTGAATTCTATATACATTTGACTTACTCCACTATCACTGATATAGGGTTCAGGAGAAACTGTAATTAATCTTTCTTTTTTTTTCTTTTTGATTACTATACTTATTTTGGTAGAAACTTCAAAGCATATTTATACTTCAGATGGTGACTCTGAAACACTAAATTGTATGATTTTCCGTGACACATTGTATAATCTCTCAGAGCAAACAATTTTCAAGTTCTGCTGAAGCTAATTGCCTTTATAGATCAAATTGTTAAATTTGAGTTATAGTTTAATTATGTGGAATGGGAATGCTTGCTTGTCTGCTCTATAAACAATTTTATTCTATTGTGAAATGAATAGTTCTGAAATGAACTGCCTTTTTTAGAGATTTTTGGCATTTTGGGGTCCTGCCTTGATATTGCTCTTAGTCACTATGTCATGTGAATATGTTTGCATCAAAAATATCTGAAAGGAAACAGTTTGACTTTCTTCTTTCCAATTTGGATGCCCTTTATTTCTTTCACATGCCTAATTGCTCTGTCTAGGACTTCCAGTACTATGTTGAATAGAAGTGGTGAAAGTGGGCACCCTTTTCTAATTCCAGATCTTAAAGGAAAAGCTGTCAGTTTTTCCCTTTTGATATTACGTAAGTATGGTTTTGTCATATGTGGTTTTTATTGTTTTGAGGTACATTCCTTCTATGCCTAATTCATGGAGAGTTTTTATCATGAAGGGATTTTGAATTTTGTCAATTGCTTTTCTGTATCTACTGAAATGATCATATGGTCCTTGTTCTTCATTCTGTTAATGTGATGAATCATTTTTATTGATTTGTGTGTGTGGGACCATCCTTGCATCCCTGGGATGAATCGCACGTGATCATGGTGAATGATTTTTTAATGTGCTGTTTAATTCCATTTACTAGCATTTCACTGAGGATTTTTGCATCTATATTCACCAAGGATATTGGCCTATAGCTTGTTGTTGTTCTCTAGTGTGGTTTTGGTATCAGGATAATGCTGTACTCATAGAATGAGTTTGAAAGAATTCTTTCCTCTCCAATTTTCCGGATTAATTTGAGATGAATTGATATAGTTCTTCTTTAAACATTTGATAGAATTCAGCAGTGAAGCCATTAGGACCTAGGCTTTTCTTTGATGAGAGATTTGTTATTACTGATTCAATCTTGTTACTCATTATCAGTCTGTTCAGATTTTCTATTTCTTTATGGTTCAATCTTGGTAGGTTGTATGTGTCCAAGAATTTACTCATTTCTTCTAGGTTTTCCAATGTGTTGGCACATGGTTGGTTATGATATTCTCTTATTATCTTACATGTAGAAAACCCTTAAGAGTCCTCAAAAAATTGTTAGAACTAATAAATGAATTCAGTAAAGTTTCAGGATACAGAATCAACATACTAAAATCAGTAGTGTTACTATATGTTAATAATTAACTATTAATATATGAAAGTGAAATCAAGAAAACAATCCCATTTATGATAGCTATAAAAAAATAAGATGCCTAGGAATAAATGTAACCAAGGAGGGTGAACCAAGATCTCAACACTAAAAACTATAAAACACTGAGGAAGGAACTTGAAGAGGACAGAAATAAGTGGAAAGATATTCCATGTTCAGTGATTAGAAAAATTAATATTGTTAAAATGACCATATTACCAAAAGTGCTCTACAGATTCAATGTAATCCTTATCAAAATACCAATGACATTCTTCACAGAAATAGGAAAAACTATCCTAAAATTCATGTGGAATTATAAAAGATCCCAAATAGCCAAAGCAATTTTGAGACAAAAGAACAAAGCTGGAGGCATCACAGTACCTGAGTTCAAAATATACTAAAATCTACAGTAACCAAAACATCATGGTACTGGGATAAAAACAGACACATAGACCAATGTAACAGGATAAAGAGCCCAGAAATAAATCCACACATCTATAGACAACTGATTTTCAACAGAAGTGCCAAGAACACACATTGAGGAAGGGACAGTCTTGGCAATAAATGGTGCTGGAAAAAGTGGATATCTACACAAAGTATGAAACTAGATCCCTATCTCTCACCAGATACAAAAATCAACTCAAAATGGATTAAAGACTTAAACATAAAACCACAAACTATGAAACTACTAGAAGAAAACATAAAGGAAATGTTTCATTATATTGATCTGGGCAAGGACTTTTTGAACAAGATCTCAAAAGCATAGGCAACGGTAGCAAAGATAGACAAATGGGATTACATCAAACTAAAAAGCTTCTGCACAGCAAAGATAGCAATCAACAGAGTGAAAAGACAACCTATAGAATGGGAAAAAATATTCACAAACTGTACATTTGACCAGGGGTTAATATACAGAATCAAATAACTGAATAGCAAAAAAGCAAATAATTTGATTAAAAAATGAGCAAAAGACCTTAAGAGACATTTCTCAAAGGAAATGGCCACAAATGGCCCACAAATGACCAATAAGTGTATACAAAAATGTTTACATCAGTGAAATATGAATAAAAACCACAATGAGATATCACCTCACTCCAGTCAGAATGGTTATTATCAAAAAGATAAACGGTAACAAGTGCTGGTGAGGATGTTGTGAAAAGGAAATCCTTACTGTTGATAGGAATGTAAATTAGTACATCCATTATAGAAAACCATATATATGTTTCTTAAAGAATTAAAAATAAAACTACAATATGATCCAGTAATCTCACTACTGGGTATGTATCCAAAGGAAATGAATTAAGTATGCTAAAGAGGTATCTGCACTTCCATATTTACTGCAGCACTATTCACAATAGTCAAGATAAGGAATCAACGTAAGTGTCCAACGATGGACGAATGCATAAAGAAAATGTGGAATGTTTTTCAGACATCAAAAATAGTAAAATCCTGACATTTACAACAACATGGATGAAACTGGAGGACATTAAGTTAAGTGAAATAAGCCAGGAACAGAAAGACAAATACCGTATGATCTCACTTATATGTGAAATCTAAAAAAAATGTTCATTTTAGGAGCTGGGGAGGATAGGGGAGAAGATCATGGGGAGAGTTGGTTTATGGGTACAAAATTACAGTTAGATAGGAGGAGTAAGTTCTGGCACAGTAGGGCGACTATGGGTAACAATATTGTATTGTGTATTTCAAAATAGCTAAAAGAGAGAATTTTGAATGTCTCACCACAAAGAAATGATAAATGTTTGAGGTAATAGATTTGCTAATCACACTGAATTGATCATTACACAATGTACACACATATGAAAGCATCACAGTTTACTCCATAAATATGTTTAATTATTATGTCAGTTAAAAATAAAATAAAACTTTAAAAAAATCTCTGAAAGGACAACCAGAGACTGAAAATCCTTGTGAAAAAATAATGTCATCGAAGAGCTCAGTTAAACATCAAACAGAACCAAAGCACTTGTGGAATTTCAGCCCAGGTTATTCCATCCTTTGTCTGATATTCATGGTGAGGGTTCCATTAGTCCCGGCAGCCACTGCCAGGTCAACAGCCTTCTTTCAATCATAAACTCTGAAGGTGTTCAAGAGGCTTAAAGGATAATGATGTGCTCTCACCAGCAAAGACACAAAGAACTCAAGAGTGTTTGAGATTCAGAGAAGGAAACCAGCAATCAGTGTCAGTTGTCCAAAAACCTATATGGTTTTCTTGCACTGTGAGCAGTGCTAAATGTTAGTGAGGAAAACTGGATATTTGAATGTACCAAAATGTAAATATGGATGATTGCATTTTGTCAGAATGTGGGAAAGGTAAGGCAGAGGATTGAGAGGAGAAGACCAGAGAGCCAGATAAGAAAACAGAGGTGAGCTGAGTCAATGTATCATTTACTTAAATGGAGATTACATATCCTTTTAAAGAAGGACCAGCACTTGCCACCTAAAAGGGAAATAATTCAAAAAATGAAATAAATCCAATATGTGTTTTTATTAATGATAACAAAATTACTAAAGGTGATTTGATGTAGAGGTCAAGATACCTCACTATTATGAAAGTGTATGGCTTTTGTAAAGAAAGAAAACTATTTTATCAAAGTATTTATTGTGGTAAGGAATTTTACATTAGGGTCTAGTACACATGTAAGTATTCACACATAACATACACACCCATAAAAATTTTATATATTATAATTATTCTTACTATATGTGATTCATTTGATGTTTCCTGTTCTATTCCATTTAACAAGAAAAAATGATGCACCCCTTAAATAGATTTCATGATGCCTTTAATGGATTGCATTGAGCAAGGGGCATAGCAGCCTACTCCCAAATGGAGTTATGGCTTTCTTGGTCCCTTAGATACCACGAGAATGCAAAGCTGACAGTAATTTCTGTTCATCATGGTGACAATCCCATTAATTCCTTTAAGAAGCTATATCTGGGCCCCTTGTAGGGTATCTTTATACCTTTTTGTCAACTCCAAACTGCCCAAGAGGCAGATATATAGCAATTCTGACTCTCAGCCTGCCTAGTGGCTTAGTACATTCAGGTGTAAGTCACAAAGTAATTTTCTAAGTTAAGCTTACCCAGCCCCAGTACTTCTTGCCTTGGGTATTTTCACCTCTACCCGTTCCATCAGTGTGGGTGATAGTAAGAATCCAACACCAGCACCTTGTTAAGGTGAGGTTAAATTGTGGATCTTTGGGATCTGACCATACACAGCTACTCAGGATGAGGCTTAGGCCTGCCCGATATTTTATCCCCACAATGTCCATCCTGTCCACTGGGGGTCAGGCTGACATATAGAGCAATCCAAAGGGTTTAAATATAATGCAAATGGGTACCTCAGTAGAGACAAGGTCCTGATAGCACCGTCTAGGCAGATAGAAATGTAATGATTTAGGGAATAAGGACAGAGCATAAATGTCTGGTAGCTAGAATGTTTCATAGTGCCAGAAAGAGCAAGGTGAAGGACTCTGATAAATAGTTTTATAGACAAGTGAGGAATGTTTCATTAAGGGCTGTTATGACATGAAGGAGTGTGCCAAGGGACAGCTGTGTAGACATGGATTCTCAGCAATGATGCTGGCACAGACTCATATTCGTGGTTCCAGCTATTTGTATCTTAAAGAGCCTTGGCGAGCCAGGCAAGTTTGGTGTCTTGAGGACAGTGATAGGTATGCAGTCTATCCAGAAGTCTTAGATAACTGTATTTGGTGAAAAAAACCCACCACATTTTCTGTCTACAATTGGGTTTATATTAAGGTGTTTATTTTCTCTAGGAGTTCTGTAAGTCAGCCCCTGAAGAGTGGAGGGACCCAGTTCATTGATGACTGTAGCTCTCCTTATTTAATACTCACATTTTTACTGTCAGTGGCTCAGTGCCTCTTGGGTAACCCCAAGGTGAGGACCCTGATTGTGGGGCCTCGAAACCACCCTTCCTTCCCCCAGGCACCTGGCTGGACCAGTCACAGTGGAGTGATCCTGGTGACACTTCCAAGCAGGAAAAAAAAGTATGTGCTTGTTTGCTGAGCTTCTGGTTTTGACTCTTCAGGATGTATTTCTGCATTCCTCTAGTCCACAGGACATTAACTAGGAAAATCTCTAAATTTAAAATACAAAGTAAGGTTGGGAGTAAAGTTTACTATTGTTTTTGTGTGTGTGTGTGATGGACAAGAAGATAATGAAGAACACATGAAACTAGACTGTTCAGAGAGTTTGAAGGTTACCAGGTTAATGGTATTGGAGTTGGGGAATGACCCAATAAAAATAAATTCATATCTACTTTGTGGTTGTAAGATTCAGTCACTCTTACCTAACTCTTGTCTATGTAAATCACACGCATTCATTGTACCTTTGCCAATACTGTTCCCTTTGCTTGGAAAGCCCTCCCCCTTTCTCTCCAATCAGCAGGGAATTGCTGCCTGCCTGGGAAAAGCTATGTGTTATGCACCATCAATTACTCGCATAAAATTCTATCTCTTTACACCGAACTTTCCCTGAAAATAATAATACCAATAATTTCTAGGTATATCATTATTACAATGTGACAAACCCTGTACTTTGCTACAGTTGAGTCCTTTAGTCTTCACAACAATCTGTTTATGGAGGTATGATTATATTTTGCAGAAAAGAAAATGACACAGGAAGGTTAAGTGACTTGCTTAGGGTTCCAGAGCTGGAATTTGTAACCAGGCAGTCTGCCTCCACAAGCTGCCTATTTACCACAACGTTGTGCTGACTCCCAAGTTATTGGCTGTGTCTTGTGTATCTCTGTAGCCTCAGTGTCAAGTGCAGTGTCTCATTCATAGGAGGCACACATAAGTAACGTTAATTAATGAAATTCGTGAAAGACTAGAATCTCTTAACAAGGGCTTGCCTCTCCTCTATACCTGAAGCTCAGACTTGGTAAAGGAGGATTTTGGAGATTAGTTTGAGCAGATGTGGAGTCAAGTTGTTGTCCAGACCAAGAAGTGTGGGAAAGTCCTAGATATAAGTAAAGGGGATGCCCTGAGTGGAAGATGAGATGTAGCACTGAAATAGAAAAACTCTGTAGTAAGAGAGATGTGCATCCCAGATTAGCCCAGATATCCAGTTGGTTGGGACAGAGTGGCGTTGGTATAAGAAAGGGAAGTAATTAGAAAAAAATGTTCCAGATGTCGCTTTGTTTCTTTGGTATCCTGGTTAATTTGTAGGTGGTGATATGAGGAAAAATTAATTTTCTTTTAGAAGATAAGAAAGAGAGTATATTAAAATTGTAGCTTTAATGATATTGGCTATTATCCAAGACAGCACTTCATAACAATTCTTTTGACAATTATTGTTCCATGAGAGAGAAATGGCCCATTCATGACAACATACATTCACTCAACAATATTGCCACTCTGGTTCTGTGATGAAATCCATGGATTGGAGAAGAGAAGGAGATGACTAGATTATAGGTGTGATCATTGTCTCCAGAATATATTTTACCTACGACTTCAGATTCCAAACCACTAAAATCCAGGGATAGCAATGTGGAGAATTTTATGCTCTTATGACTAGCTTTCAGTCTTTCTTGGCACCCCTAGGTAGTCTAGGTCCAGACAGATCTAATGGGCAGAGTTTTGCCAAATAGAGAAGGTCTGAGCCAATAAATGCCTTATTTGTTGCCTACCCCACTAGTATGTTTTTTGATTGGTCAAGCTGTTTCATGATCCTATTCTCCATGAAGAGGTCTTTTCTTTAGACTAAATCTGCGGTCTTAGGGAGAGATAAGAATTTCCCTCGAGGATTTCACTGATTTAGGCTCCAGAAAGGCAGATCCCAATATTTTTAAGAAAATTGTTCTCCATCTTAATGTCAGACTCTTCTTCTAAGATATAACTGTCTTCTGAAAGAATGAGGTGGGAAAAATGACCTGATGCCATATTGTTCTTACCAATTTTCCAACTTTAAAATTAGATGAATATAGAGGGAAACAATGATATAATCTCTGACAGAAATAATTTAGGGTGAGAATTTATTTCAGAATGATATACTGTGTATTAGTTTATATTAACTGAGACTTAATGACAGATTATGTTAGAATCAGGGGCTATAAATAAAATTACTGTTTAAAATACAGGATATTTGATATCAACAACCATGACTGTGATCTGACAAAAGAAAATAAATCATATATATTCACCAAGGAGCCACCACCAAGGCCTTCAAGTGCCATGTCCAGTGTTGCACCAAGCCTCTGCCACGTATCATCAAGTATGTGCAGAATTTTAAATGTCTAAATGTACATTTACATATTAATATTAAATTCTGATAGCCCAGAGAGGTACATATTAACAATAAAAGCCATACTCATTTCTATTTTGTTGTTGTTTTATTTTGTTCTGTTTTTAGTGGCAAAGAGGGGATTGCTCTTTCCTAATTCACTAGTTTTGGAAATATTATTCCAAGTTATCACCTTTGGGGTGATGTATTGCTTTAGATATGCTGTCAATTTTCCTTTTCTATCCATCCCTCTAATTTATGATTTATAACTCAGTTTTCCCATTCAAAATGAAAGCGTTTGGGCCAAATACAGCCTGAATCTACCCATCCTTCTACAAATATATATTGAATGCCTCTTTTGTGCTAGGTGTTGTTCTAAGTAAGTAAAACAATGAATATAGCATAGGATTTCCTAAATTCTCCAAGCAGCAGGTATCAGGGGGACGGCTCACAGATAGCAAACAGAAGAATGATAATTTCAAATCCTGGAGGATGTGATAGAGGTTTTTCTCACAGGAGGCTCCCTTGTGATGTGGTTTGAAGCTGTGTGGGTTATCGAGAAGTTATTCAAGTGTGTAGAAGCATTTTGGCAGCTTTGGATAGTTTTCTAATATGTAAAAATATGAAGCAGGAATACAGGCTACAGAGTGAGTGGGGTTAGAAGGCCCTTTAGTATGATTGGCCAGGAAAGACTTTGTGAGGCCCCAGTGGTGAGAGCAGGTAATAACAAAGACCTTCAGGAGGAGTGTGGTAGATAGAGGGCCTTTTGAATGCAAAGTTCTAAGGAGGGCTCTGGCCTGGCAAGCACAGGGCTCTGGAAGACAGCCTGTGTGTCTGAAACAGGATGAGTCAGGTAGAGAATGGGAGGGAGCGAGGATGGAGGTGGAGAGGGGTCAGAATACAGCGAACTTTACAGACCACGGTAAGATGCTTATAATTTTAGTTGTAGCAAGAAGCCATTGGAAGTTTTTAAGTAGTAGAGTGATTTCAATTGATTTGTTATTTGAAGGTCCCTTTGGCCGCAGTGAGAATAATAGATGGGATAGTGTGGGGTGGGGTGATTGGGTGAGAGACAGGAAGACCAGATAGGAGGAGATTGCAAAAGTCCATAACATGATTTTGTCTAGGACTAGGAAGACAACAGTAGAGATAGTGGAGGGATCTTGGGCTTGGCACATGTATTGGAGGTAGAAGTCTTTCTAATGGACTATGTGCAGTGCTAAAGATGAGGATGAAGGAGCGCTACTTCAGTTATACAATTAATATTTTCGAGTCCCTACTATGTTCCAAGCATGAGGTCAGGTAATGGAGATACTATGGTGAACAAAACCGGACATAGTCTTTGCCTTCATAAGACTTAAAATCTGGTGAAAAATAATCATACAAGTAAATAAATAAGTACATGCTTAAAAACGACAATGAAATAGAGCTATGTGGTACTGTAAGTTCATGTAACGAAGAGACCTAATTCAGCCTGGGGGTGGGGGGCTGTGGGGTGGTGGTGGTAGGTGGGTGGATATGCCAGGTCAGGGAAGGCTAAGATCTGAAAGAGAAGTAGGATGTTACTAGGTGAGCAACAGTGGCTGTGTGTAGTCCCGGTGATTGCCGTTGAGGAACAGACCTCAGAGAACCAGTAGGGCTGAAGGGCAAACTGGGAGAGAGTGAGGAGAGGCTGGAAACTGTGGCATCGAGCAGACTATACATGGTCTTGTAGGCCTGCGGTCCCCAACACCTCTTAGGGATCCAGCCTGCAGAGCTCTGCACCTCCCCTCTTGGAAAAATTGTCTTTCACAAAACTTAGGAACTGGGTCGGGTGGCCAGTGGGCCCACACAGCAGGAGGTGAGCGGTGAGCAAGGGGGTGAAGCTTCATGTGTATTTACAGCTGATACCCATTGCTCCCATCACCGCCTGAGCTCCCCCTCCCCACCCCCATCTGTGGAAAAATTGTCTTCCATGAAACGGTCCCTGGTGCCAAAAAGGTTGAGGATCTCTGTTAGGCCATGTTAGGGAGATTGGCTTTTATCCTAATAACTATAGAAACCTTTTAAAGGAAACTGTCTAGTCACTAAAGTTTCTTCCCATTCTAAATTCTGTATATTTCTGCAACTTAATTTGAAATAAGAAAATGGCTTATTTTCTTATGTGTTGCAAAGTGACCTTCAAGAAACAATGAAACTGCTAGTATTTGATTAACATAATTAGAGAGCCTCTCCAAGAATCAGCATGTATGATCATCTTCCCCTCAGGTGCAATTAAACATTCAGGATAGCATAGTCATTTTATAGTACTGGTGTTATGACACCATGAATATTATTCTTCCCAAACAAATGCCTTTGGCCACTATTCCATAGGCTCTTCTCTGGACCCCTGCGTTTTATGAGCTTAGGCAGCATGGAAATATGTTGGGTGAATGCCTGTGCAGGTAAACTAAAATAACTCAAGTAGCAATTGTGGGTGTTGAGTTACAAAAAACTATATCAGATGGTATTAAAAAAGTGATTATTTTCATGAATTAAATAGCTAGACTATGTCTGGATGTTCCTTCCAAACTTTCAACTCTTTAAGATGAAGAAATTAAAAACATGAAAGATTTAGAGCAATTGCTCTCAACTGGGGCCAGTTTTATTCTAAACAGGGTATTTGGCAATATCTGGAGACGCTTCTGGTTTCCACATTGGGGTTGGGATGCTGCTGGCATCTAGTGGGAAGAAGCCAGTGGTGCTGCTAAGCATCCTTCAGTACCTCCCTCCAACAAGAACTATCTGCCTAAAAGTGTCAATAGTGTTGAGGTTAAGAAACCCTTACCTTATACCTTTTAAAATATTATAAATGATTTCAGCTTTCTAAAAGGAAATGACTATCATACAGATAGGGATATGCTTTTTTAAAAGGAGCAAGGTGAGGAGAATGAGCTCAAATGAGTTAAGAATTCTTCCATTTTTTGGTGCTTTCTATATGTATTTTTCTACATTTTCCAAACTAATTTCACATCCTCTAACATTATGTGATCACAATAAACTTCATACTCTCCTCTTTCTCCTGCTGAACATCAGTGACCTTTTCCTCATCCTTCAGTTGAGGCTCAAGAATCCTCCCTGGAGAAGCCGTTAGAAAGACTCAGGTCTCTTCCAGACTGTGCTCTCTCTCACATATGCTTGTACTTATATATAATAGTGCGTTTTGCATACTAGATTATTTGGGGGGGTTTAAGTGGTCTTGAGTTAGGAACCAAGTGAGAAATAAGACAAAGAAGTAAGATAAATGGAGCTAAAATATTACCATTATTAGTAATAAAATCTAGACGGAGGAAGTAGCTTAGATGGAAGAGCCAAATGGCTTCCCAGACTGGACTTTGTCATGGGGCAAAATTACCTGTCCCATTACAGGAGCTCAGACAGGGGCAGGCTTCACTACGGTAGGAGAAAGAGTCTTTGCCTTCAGAAGCAGAGAGAATACCAGCCATCCCACGAGGAAGAGAGGAGAAGCTGGGATAAGCACACATGGCTGATTACTTCAAAGCTTACCAATCAGATAAGTCATGCCATCGCCTGTGCTGTAGAGTGAGGAAAGGAAACGAGAGAGGTCCTGTGTTTTACTGATTGAGCTTCATTCACAGGGAAAGAAACATCAAGAGTGGGAAAGAGAACGCCCTTCCCCCTTGTCCCACTGCTACGAATTCTTACTCTGTCAGTTCTAACTACTACCTTTGCTGAAACAGTAGCTACTAGCCATGTGTGACTGTTTAAATTTAAATTGAAATCGATTAAAGTTAAATAAATTTAAAAATTCAGTTTCTCAGTTACATTGGCCATATTTTAAGCACGCAATAACCCCATGTGGCTAGTGGCTACTATGTATATTCAATGATGCAATTCTGGAACATTTCCACTATCAAAGAAAGATATATCACATGGTGCTATTATGAGATTTTTGTCTTAGTCATCTTCGTATTATCAGTGCCTATAAGAAGGCTGGACTCAGAGGCAGCCTTCATTGGCTGAATGAATACATGAACATAGACTATTGTGATTTTGTTTTTCAAATCTGCATTTCATAAATATCTTTCCATTCTAATGCAGCAAGACATGAAAATCAAACATAGATATCTTGTTAAATCAAATAACTCAGTTGAAAGATATGCATTCTATAACCCTATTTTTATTTAGAAATAATTATTTGTATGTATATATATGTGTGTGTGTGTGTGTGTGTGTGTGTGTGTGTGTGTGTGTTTAAAAGTATAGGAAAAAAGTCTTCAAGGGTACAAACCAGACTGTATATAACAACTGATGGTTGAAATTGGGAGAAGGAAATAAAGAAGAACTTTTTTACATTAAAAAAAACTTGTTTCTAGGAAAATTAATTAGTTTTGAGTAAAAAAATAAAATAAGTAGCAGATTAGGTACTATGTTAATTTTCTAGAAACACAAAGAAAATAATGTGTCTTCTCAACGTCAAGTGTTAATGAAAGGCAATTTTAAGAGGGAATAAAATAAAGTGTTAAGAAAAATGGTTTTGAAGTATAAGGGCAAATCACAGCCATCAGCCTAATTACATGTAAACCATGAAATCTGTTTCCTAAGGAGTGTGCAAAATAATGTTTTTTCCCCAAAATATGACTCCCCTGCTAAGCTGCAGAGAAGGATAAGGCCAGATAGCACCGTTCTCATTTTTGTGTTATACCTCCTGACCTAGCAATATACTTTCTCCCATCTCTCCTTATAGAAATTACTTTGCTCATTGCAGGAGTAATCTTCACCCTGGGAATGGACTTAGTGGTAGGATCTGAGTCAGAATACTGACACACTGACTGTGATAATCCTTTTACACCCTTACCTTACTCCTCGTTTCATAGTTTTTGAGCTCACAGATGCTGGACCAGAATTCAGTCCATAAAATTAAGACATTCTGTTTGACAGGGCCAAGTCTAAATTGCTGAAGCAAGGACATAAAGCATGAAGCAGTGCCTTAAAAAGTAACAGGGCCATCTAACCCACACTAAAAGTCAACCTGGTTTCAGATGTCACAGTAGATTACTGTGACAACCTTTAGATGTCACAGTAATTTCTTAGGAAAAAAAAGGCTCTCATTATGACAATACTAAAATAAAATGAGAATGACAAATAAAATAATGCAGAAAGACCAGTTTAATTAGCAACTCGGCTATTTTATTTCATGCTCAATTGATGGGAGAAAAGGATATTTACATCAAATAATTGAAATGAATGAATTTAAAGATATGAATATAATCACCCAGAAAAATGACATCAACAAAACAGTTTTGAATATGAGCATTATGGATGTGATATATTTGTAATGATTCCATCTATTGACTATTATTCATTCTTAAATCATGAAGGATTCTATTATAGGCTTGGATAAAATTCCATCAAAATGCACACTTCCCTGGGAGCTGATATTTGAAGAGGTTGAACAATTTGGTAGATTCTTCCTTTCTTAATGTTTTTTTTTCCATACTGTTCCTATTTTTCAGACCCACTACGAAAATGGGGAATATATTATCAGGCAAGGTGCAAGAGGGGATACCTTCTTTATCATCAGCAAAGGAAAGGTAAGCTTTGGTGGCATAAGATAGTGATGCGCTGGGGGAGACCGGGCCTGGGCAGCAACCCTGGTAGGAGCTCACGTGCAGAGAATTGTGCCACATAAGTTTGTCCAGCTTCTGACACTGACACTGACCAAGAGATACTTGGGAATGGATCTTCCAAAAAATGATGCAGGAGGAAGAAAAAGTGTAACCTTGAAGATGAGTAAGTAGCCTATGTCCTGATAATCATGATGCTGGATGCCACTGATATATCTGTGTGAATAGAAAGCGTTCCAAAATTAAAATAATATAATAAACAAGAAAATACTTAGGTTACTTAAAAAATCCATCCATTCATTGGGGGCAGTAACATTGGTATAAATAAAACATCTGGGCTTTGAAATCAGATGGCGTAAGTTTGAATACTGCTATGAAACTTACTCGTTTGAGTGTCCTTAGGCAAGTTGCTTAACACTCTGACGGCTGTAAGGTTAGAACTATACTCAGGTTTTATTGCGTTTTCATAAATAAACATTGAATGAATACTAAGAAGCTACTAAAAGTGATAAATTATAGGGGAAGAGGTAAAAAAAACGAAGTAGCCAAGAAATATGAGTGAAAACCCATACTTCATTCCTTATATTGTTTTAGTTTTTCAACAATATGAAACTATTCTAACTTATATTTTAAAACTAAGAAGTGAAGTGAAATGAAAAGTGGAAATTTATTTAGATTAACACTCTAATATTATATTACTTAAATTTCTTTCAACAGTAAAGCTATAATCATTTTTGCATTTAAGTGCATTGCACCATAACCCATGATTTGAACTTATTTTTCTTAATCAATGTTATCCTTAAAAATATTTCCTATCTTTGTATATATTAATTATAGAAAGAGATGGAGAAGGATATGCTGGTCGAAGGGGGCATATATTCTAGTTTTCATTTTTATAATTGTCATTTTAAAAAATGAAGTAAATTTATTTTTTCTAATTTACAAAATGACTGACTCTGGTACCTTATATCTCATATAGAGATTTACTTACAGAGCTATAGTGAATAGAATACATGAAAAATTATAAGTCTTACTGGATCACATTTTAGATAATCCTTCTTGGACTACTTTTGATTCAGGTATATGCATACATATGTCAGTGTTTATACCAATGGCATGTCACACTAAAATGAAGAAAACAATATTTATACTTTTACTATACCCATTTATATTAATTCTGATATACCTGTTCTTTTGACTGCTATCTGAAAGCCTGGAATAGAAATAGAACGCAGGGACTGGCTTCTTAAAAGGCATCATAAAATAACATATCTCATCACAGTTAGGATTAAAATGGTATCTTGTATTTTCTAACGTTTGAGGGAAAAAATGTTAATATTTTCTGGTTTTTATGATAGATGGTTAGAGCTTACCATTTACTGTTTTATTTTTAATATTGACTAAAGAATTAGGGGAAATTGAAATTTCTCGTCGATATAAATGATTTGATTGATCACAAGGGGACTTTTTGTACTAATGATTTGGATTTATTTTTTCTTTACTACATTGCTAATTCTTCACTATCATGGACTGATGTGTTTATCCATTGGGATGGATTTCAGGCAGGCTTTTGTGATTACCCAATTACTGCAGATTTCACTGCCTAAAAGAAGTAGTGCTTCATAATCAGTTTCAGCTGAAGACAGATGCATTAGTGGTGCTTTTTCTTTTTACAAGTTTCATAATATGTATAAATAGAAACAGTGGGGAAATTACACCACGGGAACCAATTCCCGTGGCAATATTTCAGAGCACTGTGGGGATTCTGAGAGAGAAGCAGTGATAATATATTAGACTTTCTTGACACATACAACATATTTTTTTAAACCAGGCATAGATTTTTAGTAACTTAAATTTTCTGGTCACACAAGTTAGCTGCTATGATTCTCAATTATATTAATTACATAATAATTAATATGGGATAATAGTTAATTATATTAATTCTGATATTAATGTGTTAGAGTCACTATATTAAGTCTTAAGAAGCAGAAGGTGAAGTGAGAATAATCAAGTCTCAGTGGCAAAATATTGGAAAGAGATCAATATCAAAAAGTAGGTTCAGGTTAGCAGGCGAATAAACTATAGAATTGGAATTTTCTAAAACTGTATGTGTTCTTTTTGGTATACTAATGTAAACTTGTTTTCCCTTGCATTTAAAAAATTTATAAAGGGTAACCTTGGCTAAGATATTTTCCTTGTTACCACTGAGCTAGCTTTTTCTTAGAAAATGCTACGAGATAGAAGGAGACCCACAACAGGGGCTGCTGAGCTACAAATGAACTTCTCCTTGTTCGGCTCCATTTATTTAAATGTAAAACAAATTTTATTCTTGCATTAAGCATATCCACACAAAGAGTGAAGCGTTATAAAATAAACTTTGAAATACTTGTTTTTCCCCCCATTAAACCTGCACAAACTGATTTTTCTAAAACTTGAGACAGAATGCTTGTGGTGATGATGTCTATGATACCTGATGCTGCTTCTAGTAGAAGCTGAGTTAGTTCTTTGTACTTCAATCAGTACATTCCAGTTGCCTAGAAACATGACTTCCTCCCCCAACAGTGAACTATAAAGCACTGTAGAATTCTGCGCATGTCCCTGCAGTTGTGTTGCATCAAAAAATGAACTATCTCTCCATAAATGTGTTGAACCAAAATTGAACATAGTGGGTAGACAAAATTGCAGAGTTCCAATAATAATTTGAATGCATTTTGATTTTTCTGATTCTATTCGATATGCCTTGTATGCTACCTTTAGAAATAAGTGATTCACAGATTCTTGTCTGTTAAATGCCATTTATAATCAAATGGCTTTGTTTCATAGGATTAACAAGTGTTTGAACATGTTGATTAAACATATTGACTTAACACAATGCTTAGTGTTTTTGAATGTGGAAAGTATTCACTTATGGAAATTTTACTTGTATATGTATACACATGTTTATGTATACATAATAGCGAAAACTGAGAAACATTTCCTTTTAGATGAAGAACAAGATAAAGATGCACATTATTACCACTTTTGTTTGTGTGGTACTAACTACTGTACAAGTCAAGAAAAAGACAAAATGTTTGGAAATGAAGAAACAATAATTATTTACAGATGATATGATTTTAGCTTCTTCTAAGTTTTTATGTAGACAGATACATGATTATGATTAAGAGTTTAGCAAGATCATCATTGTTAGTACATTTTTCTTTGTTAATGGAACTGTTTTCTAGCTACACAATCCAATATGGTAGCCATTAGTTCTATTTGCTATTTAAATTAAAATTAACCTAAATTAAATTAAATATTTAATTTAGTCAATTTCTCAGTAGCAACATTGCAATAGCTGAATAGCTACATGCAGCTAGTGGCAACTGTATTGGACATTACATAACTAGACACATTGCTGTAAATTAAATATCAAATAAGCCATATCATTCAATATAATCCACCGAATTACTGTCTAAAGAAGAAAAATCACATTATCATGTCAATTGGTGCAGTGAAATCATTTGACAAATATAATATTCATTCATAATAAAAATTATCAACAAACTAAGAGTATAAGAGAACTTCCTCAACCTGATAAATGGTATCTATAACATGCCTACAGTTAACAGATTTTTCACAGATTTTTCTGAGAAAACAGAGAAATCAATGAATGAAAGCAATCAACGGAGGAAGAAAAATCTTTTCAACAAATTGTGTTGGAACTATTAGTAATCCACAGGCAAACAAATGCTGACCCTTGACATAAACTTCATAGCTTATATAAAAATTAAATCAAAATTAATAATATATTTAAAAGTAAACTGCAAAACTATAAAACTTTTAGAAGAAAACATTTACGACTTGGGGTTGGATAAAAAGTTCCTAGACATGCCACCAAAAGCACAATCCATAAAAGAAAATTGATTAATTGGGGTTTATCAAACTTATAAATTTATAAATTTTCATTCTGTGAAAATCACTCTTAAAAAATGAAAATACAAACTATTAATACTAACTGGGAAAAATATCTGGAAATTAGATATCTGGTAAGGGGCTTGTATGGAGCCTATATAAAGAACACCCAAAAGTCAACAATAAAAAAACAAACTATGAGGCCGGGTGCGGTGGCTCACGCCTGTAATCCTAGCTCTCTGGGAGGCCGAGGCGGGCGGATTGTTTGAGCTCAGGAGTTCGAAACCAGCCTGAGCAAGAGCGAGGCCCCGTCTCTACTAAAAATAGAAAGAAATTAATTGGACAACTAAAAATATATAGAAAAAACTAGCCAGGCATGGTGGCGCATGCCGGTAGTCCCAGCTACTCGGGAGGCTGAGGCAGGAGGATCGCTTGAGCCCAGGAGTTTGAGGTTGCTGTGAGCTAGGATGATGCCACGGCACTCTAGCCCAGGCAACACAGTGAGACTCTGTCTCAAAAAAAAAAAAAAAAAAACAAACTATGCAATTAAGAAAATGGACAAAGGATTTGAATAGATACATCAGCAAAGAAGATACAAGAATGGCAAATGTGGACATGAAGATGTTCAAACTCATTAGACATTAGAAAATTAGAAATTAAAGCCATGAGATACTACTGCATGTTTAACAGAATGGTTAAAATTAAAAGCATATTGACAATACCAAGTGCTGGTGAGGATGTTGAGCAAGAAGACCTCTCATACATTGCTGGTGGGGAATGCAAAATGGTAAAGCCATTCTGGAAAACAATTTGGTAGTTTTCTATAAAGTTAAATAAACACTTACAATATGACTCAGCAATCATACTTTGTGGTATTTATCCTAGAAAAATGAAAATATAGTTCACACAATAGCTCTGCATCAATGTTTGTAATATCTCTATTCGTAATTTATGAAGACTGGAAATAAACAATTTGTAGTGTATTCATTCAATGGAATATTACTCAGCCCTGAAAAGCATAAATTATAGAAACTTACAACAACTTGGATGAATCTGAAAGGCCTTACGCTGAATAAGAAAAACAGGTCTCAAAAGGTTAAATACTATAATATTCCATTTACGTGGTATTCTCAAAAGGGTGAATTAGTATGATGCAGAACAGATCATTGGTTGTCAAGGGTAAGCTTTGAGGAGGATGTGATTATAAACACATAGAATGAGGGAGTTTCTTGAGGTGATGAAATTGTTCTGTATCTGATTGTGATGGGAGTTAGACAAATCTGTGTTTAAATCCATAGAACTGTATATCAAAAGAAGAAAATAGTAAATTTTAATATATGATAATTTTAAAAAATCCATATACATTTTTAAATACTAGCAACACCCAGTTAAAAATATGGTTTAAAAAGATCATTTCAAAATCAAGTATCTGGGATTATAACTAATGGAAAATGTTAAAGTCCTTTCAGAAGAAAATTTTATTTAAAATATTACATGAAGAGCAAAAGACCAACATGGTAAAACATCCAAAAGGAAGAGAAATACATTGGGGGCTGCTATAATACACATCAAGACTTATTATAAGGTGAAGATAACGGAAATAATATGGCCTTAATTTGACTCAGAACCACACAAACATATCAGAATAAGAGAATAATGAGCCCGGATAAAGATTCATGACTATATGGAAATTTGACTTGGGCAATTCAGGTATCAAAACAATTGATTATGCATAGGGACAGATAAAATTGGATCCCTACCTCACAACATGCACAAGATCAATTTCACATTTAAATGTAAGAGGCAAAATTAGAAAAAAATAAAAAGTAATTAGAAGAATGCTTGGGATAGCAAAGGAATTTCTTGGACAATATTTTTTTAAGTACAAACAATAAAAGATAACATGGTTACATATGATTACATTAAAATTAATAAATTTGCTCACTGAGACACCATAAAGATATTTTAGACAAACCACAGGCTTGTGAATCAACAAAAAATAAAGATAATCAATCCAATAGAAAAATAGGCAAAAAGCATGATCATAAACATTACCAAAAGGAAACACAAGTGGCTCAAAAAAGAGATGAGAAATTCTCTGCCTCTATTAATAATCAGAGAAATGCCATCTAATACCTACCTTGCTGGAAAAAAATCAAAGTCTGACAATATTTACTTTTGACAACAATATAGTACAATATGAAATTTCATCCTCTAATGCTAGGAATGTAAGTTTGTACCAAGAGTGAGTCAATATCTAGTAAAATTGAAGAGGCATATACTTAATAACCTTGTTCTTCATTCATAAATGTTGACCCTAGTGAACTCTTACTTGTGGACATCTGAACACATGTATAAGAACATTCATAGTAATATTGTTAATACAACAACAAAAATAAAATATAGCCAAAATAAAACTGGAAACAATCCACATTTACATCTATAGAAGAATTAATAAATTGCATAATGTCCATATAATGGGCTACTATGCAAAGAAAATGAATTTCAACTCTTTACATATTAATAGCTGAATGAATCAGAACCTCAAGAATAAGAGCCCAGTAACCTTTATTTTAAATCAGACTCCTTCCTAAAGATTCTACATCTATAAAAGTCTCACCGACATGCAAATTAGTGTCTCTATGATATAGCTTAGCAGTAAGTAAGAGTGTTAAAAACTGAATTTCCATGGTTTGAAACACTGTGTGGAGGAGTAATCAAATGGATCAGTGGAGAATAATAATTGAATTTTTTCCACCTTGCACAGACCTTCTTTATACTTATAAAAATTTTGGTCTTTGACATCCAATATCCAAATTAGAAACCTGAAGCATAGTATTTTTAAATGTGTTTAAGTGTCTGGCATTGTTTCAAGAAATTAGTTTTTCTACTTCATTACATTTTCCAAGTAGGTGAATTTCAACTATTTAACCTTTCTGGATGACACACAGAAAGTATTACGAGTATTAGTAGAGCTTGAGGTGGAAGTGAATTAACACAAAAGTACAACTTACTCCATTTATGTTTTCATTCATGCAACAACAAAAAAACCATTATCACTGCCTTCTGTGGACTATCCCCTAAGTCACAAGTCCTGTGTATGGTAGGGTATCTTGTAAGTAGTGAAGCATTCTGTTAAACAATTTACAGCAATTTATTGAGTGCTTATTATATAAATTGTAGAGAATGCCAAAGAAATACCCCTTTCTTTGAAGAACATAGTATTTGTTATGATAAAAACAAAAAAGACATGTAAGTAATTTATATAGCTTTTAAAAAAGAAACCTACTGAATAAAGCATGTGGATTATGAGGACTAGTTCGTTAGAACCCTGCAGGAAGTCTTCATGTAAATGTGATGCGTCTTTGAATGAAAGCTAGATCCTTCTTAGGGAAAGAGACAGGCATATCCTAGAGAAACTAGGATGTGCATGTGGAGATGTGTAAAAGGATGTTTATTGCAGCAAAAAGAAAAAAGAAAAAAATTAGAACAATATAAATGCCAATTTATAAGAATATGGGTAAGTAAATGTATTTATATAATGGAATAAGACTCTAATACATTAAAATAAATGAATTAGATTTATATCTAATATCATAGAATAAGTAATTAAAACAATGCTAAGAAAAAAGTAAGTTGTAGAATAATACATACAATTTATGTTGCTTATTTTAAAAACACATGTATATAAACACATAAAGTAGATGGAGAGAATGCTCACTGAATTCATTATAGTGTGTGAGTCATAGAAGGTAGGAAAATGGAAATGAAGATAAGAATTAAGTGAAATCAAATTTCCTAATATTTATTATTTCTTGAAAACAACTTGAAAGGATAACAAAATATTTGGAGGTAAGTTTTTATGGGTTTTCATGGAAATTTGTGATATTATTCTTTAGTCCCTTCAGTAGTAATTGAAACTCTTTTCCTTCATAAAAATAAGTTAAAAAAAGAAACAAGAAATGGAATTAACCTTATCAAATGGGCCTAGTGTTCATTTGATCATTACAGGTATGTGGAATAGATTTAAACTTTCCCTGTTTCTCTTTCTAGGTAAATGTCACTCGTGAAGACTCACCAAGTGAAGACCCAGTCTTTCTTAGAACTTTAGGAAAAGGAGACTGGTTTGGAGAGAAAGCCTTGCAGGGGTAAGTAGACCACATGTTACACAGTTTTTGTCTGAGTACTGCATATGTTCCCGTCTTAAATTTTGAACCGCTAGCAAAATAGGCTTTTTATTTAGTGCTTATCCTAATATGAGATACAGACCCGTGATGATCATGTTTACTTATTTTGAGATGGACTTGTAATACATTTAGATAGGCTGTGGGATTAATTAGCTAATTTTTAATAAATCATTGTTTTATTAATTGGAAAAAATTTCAAATCTGTTTTCCTTAACTGCAATCTCTATAATGGCTTCAAATGAGAGGGAAAGTCTCTGCTAAACTACTTTGTACAACAATTTTCCTCCAAATTGTAGGAAGATGGTTGTTTGAGAATTTTGAAATCCCTAAACCTGACTGTACAAACAATGGATTAGAAGGGAGTTAAACCTTTCCAGGGTTCATCTTTGGGTGGCTGTAGTCATTGCTGTTACGGTGGTGGAGACAAAGGGGGAAGGGGAAATGGAAGCTGTGCCTATCTGGATTCTCTGTGGCTGGGCTCTGAAGGATGGACTAGTTGAGGTGTACTTCAACACTGTTTATACTCTACTTGTAAACTAAGACCTTTAGAAGCAACCACTTGGGATTTCTTCCCATATATTGTGGAAGAAAAACCGAGTTGACCTTGTATCATTCATTTTACAGACTATATAACAAATGTATTTGGATATCCTACTCTTGTTTTCCAATAAGCAACATATCTCAATTATCAGTAAATATAGATGAGGCTGTTCAAAGTTCAGTGCTATATGTGTACATGATACTTGAATAAAAATAACCAGTAAAAACATACTTTTGTACCAAATTCCAGGTGCAGGACTGTCTGCTAGGGAGGAACAGCAGCAGGACATAATTCATTCCAAAAATATAGGAACAATCAGTTTTCCTTCCATTTCAAGTTGTGCCTTCATTTTTAAAAATTACATTATAAACATTTTGTTTAAAAGTACTTTGAAGAAACAATTTAAGAAGTTTTTATTTTTAAAGTCACAATCAGGTGGCAGGTTTTATTTTCTTTCTAATTTCACAGCTACAGAAATGAAACAAAGATATCCTCATAACTCATGTTACTCAGGCCATATTACCTTATGAAAATTCAGAACTACATGCACTCAATTTTCCTTTTTTCTTTTACTGAGTTCATTTTATCCTTATCTGATGAATATGTTCTTGCCATTAGATTTTTTTGAATGTCAAAGTTGGGAGAAATAACATGTTTGGTGTAGGTCCACAAAAGAATGCAATAAGCATTATCATCCTAGCATAAACTGTACAAATGCATCATTTGTACCCAAGGTGTAGAGAATTCTATAGAATGATGTCACCTGATTTCATTGGTGCAAGATTATGCCTCTGTGGAAAACATTGTCATTTCCAACAGAGCCATAGAACCAACATTTACAATCATTTTGAATTAAGGTGAAAAGTGGAATGCCAGAAAATAAGACATAATTTAGAATCAACAGATTTTCTTTTGTTGCTTACTGTCACTGAATTTGATGCCAATTAAAGAAGACATTCATGGTGAAAATACCTACCTAGAATGTGTCCCAAGAAATGACCTTGAAGATGTAGTTTATGGAAAAGTTACCAAAGTTGGCTCTTATATAAAAATTTAAGATAATGGCCCTTCAGCTAGATTGAATCCTTTCTAGAATATGATTATCCTTGTGAACTGTCTGGTGCCAAGACTTTCTATTCGGTCCTCTTCACTGGTCCTCTCCTGTAGCCTACCAAATAATTGGCCCACCTCCCTCTCTTCAGCCAACCCCCACCATTTCCATTCACATCCACTCCCATCTCTTTCTTATGCCCTTCACTCTCATTCTTCTAACTACTGCACCTGGTTTTATTAGTCCACTGTAAGTGTCCTCTTAAATGTCACCAGAGATTTGTTACTTACCTCATAGAATGGTCTTTCTTTTTTGTTTTCATTTGACTTCATTTCTCAGCCATAATTTTATTTTATTTGTATATATTCATGGGGAACACATACAGTTTTGCTACTTTAAAATATTGCATTGTCAGCCACAATTTTACATTGTTGAACACCCCTTCCTTCTTTAAATTCCCCATACTTTAAGACCCTTCACATTATTAGCCCTTTTTAGAATTTTTATTGCATTTCCTAAAATTTGCCAATATTTTTCCCTCAATTCTCTCTATTATATACATTTTGATAACCTCCTCCAGAACTATGGCTACATATAACCTTAACAAAAAGAAGTCCCAAATATTTATATTCTGAGTTGAGCCCAGCATCTGGCACTTATCAGATATTCCACATATGTGCTGAATGAATGAATGAATGAGTGAATAAATGAATGAGCAAATGAAACTCTCTAAGGATGCTCCATCTTGCAATCCCTTCCACCATTGAACAGCTTCACTTCTTGAATTTTCTTCATGGTTCACAAGGGGTCATGAGCCCACTTGACCAGAGGGAGCAGCCTAGTAAAGTAAATGAGTAAAATAAGGTACATAAAGGAGGTGGCAAACTGGAGAGCCTTGTGTAATGAGGACAGCAAATACTGCACTCCAGTAAGGAGTTAGTGAACTTCTTACTCTGCAAGAGTGTGACCTCAGATTTTTAAGAAAAGCAGGAAACTAGATATTTAAAAAACAAAATTAGACTTCAAGATGGCTGACTAGAGACACCAGCTGCCAGATCCTCTCAGAAAGAAGGAAAAGTTTTAAATGAAAAAGAAACAGACAAACAAATATAGATCAGGTGTAATTCTGAGGGAAAGGTGCAGAACCTACCAGAGAGTCCACCAGAAGAAGGTGCAGACCAGAACAAGAAGGAGAAAGATATTGACAGAGATCAACCCCTGAGAGGCTTGGAGTCCAGTGAAAAGGGAAGATGGAGTGGTTTGTTTCTCCCTTCCTCACATCTATGGCAGTCAACAGGCTCCCGAGCTGCTGGAGAGCCTTTCTACCCTCATGAGCCCAAAAGCTGCTGCCACCAGTGAACTGGGAGCTTCTTTTTTGCCTTCTTTTCCAGCGACCCTCTCTATGGCAACTGGGAGCTTCTTGAAGACAAATCACCAGCCTGCCAGCTCCCTTGGGGTCACTTCCCATCACCACAGACCCAAGCCAAGACACCAGTTACCATATTGATTCTCCACCCACTATGCACCTTTGTCCTCCTCAGGTGACTTGAGCCCCTCAAGTGTTTGTTGTGCTTGATCCCACACAAACATTTCCCAACTCTTGCCCAGACTACAGGAGCCACAGGGGGCTGGTGTGTGCCGGGAGGTCTGTGTGACCCCAGAGCCTGGACATTCTGAATGGGCTGCCTTCCAGAAAGAAGGACAGAGATGGCCAGAGTGCTAGCTTTCCTCCATTCAGATTCTTTTTCTTCCCTTCCCCTCCCCTGCCCATGGCTGCCAAGAGAGGCCGTTGAGCCAGGGCTTTCAGGAGTGGCTGCTTCCCCTCTGTTGGTGTATCCATCACACTGAGGCTTCTACAGAGAGTGGGGTTCAAACCTTTCCTCTTAAAGACCTTCAGCAGACTAAGGGGTACTCAGACTGTGATCTCCCTACTCACCAGCCCTCTTTGGTGCTGCTTGCCTGGCTGCTTAGGGGCATGGAGGGAAGATTTGTGAACTTATCTCAGGAGGCGAGGGAGCCTGTGTGGGCAGAACTCAAAAGAGAGCACAATGTAGGCCCAGCCACAGCACACTCATGGAATATCCCTCCCCCAACAGGAAAGTCATGCTCTCAGAACAGGGCTGGATCCTGGACAGGGAAGCTCCCAGCCTGAAGTGTCATTGCTGAGGAGCTCAGCTAGTTTGAGCTCCTGCCTACTGGCAGATGTTGGAGGGAGACCAGGGAGCAGTGGAGGAGGGAGAAGAATGAAACCTGCTCCTGAAAGCCAGATTGTGAATCTCAGATGGCTCCTCCCCAACAAGCCGACTTTCTGGCTGAGTGGGGCCACTTCAGCCTCTCCCTGGTGGTTTTCCCCAGAAGACTAGGCCTGGACTTTTGACCCCTTGTGACACAACTACCTTACCAACTTTTGTGGAGCCTGAGAGCAGGTTCAGCCAACTCAGCCCTGCTCAGCCTCACTCCCTCACCTGAAAAACCAACTCAAAGAAACCAGAAAAACAATTCAGAAATCGAATGAAAAATTCACTAAAGACATTGACATATTAAAAACAAAAAATAGAACTTCTAGAAATGAAAATTTCAAATAAGAAAATATAAAACACAGTGGAAAGTTTTAAGAATAGACTAGACCAGACAGAAAAAAGAATCTCAGAGCTTGAAGAAAACTCTTTGGAATTAACTCAGTCAGTCAAAAATAAAGAAAAAAGAATTAAGAGGAATAAATAAAGTCTACAAAAAATATAGGACTGTGTAAAATGGTCAAATATAAGAATGACAGGCATCCATGAGGGTGAAGAAGAAAACAAATAAGGGTTAGAAAACCTATTTGAGGTAATAATTGAGGAAAACTTCCCTTGTCTTGCTAGAGATTTAGACATCCAGGTACAAGAAGCTCAATGAACACCTGGGAGATTCATTGCACAGAGGCAATCACCAAGACACATAGTCATCTGGCTGGCCAATGTCAACACAAAGGAGGAATTCCTGTGTAAGCCCTGAGGTGAAAACATCAAGTAACTTACAAAGGAAAACCCAGAAGGCTAATGGCAGACTTCTCAATGGATACCTTATAAGCGAGAAGGGATTGGGGCCCCATCTTCAGTCTTCTTAAACAGAACAATTCCCAGCCTAGAATTTTGTATCCTGCAAAACTAAGTATCATATATGAAGCAGAAATAAAGAATTTTCCTGATAAGCAAACACTGAAGGAATTTGTCAAGACCAGACCTGCCCTGCAGGAAATATTCAGAACAGCATTATACATGGATAAGCACAATAGACACCCATCAGTGTAAAACCACCCAAAAGCTAAAGTTCAGAGCTCATATAAAACAACAGTACAAGAGGTAAAATAAAGCAATAAGGTACTACCCAACAGGGTGAACAGAACAGCATCCCACAAGTCTATCAATCAATGTGAATGTTCTGAATGCCCACTCAAGAGACAGGCTGCCTGAATGGATGAAAAAATACAACCTAATTATATGCCATCTCCAGGAAACACAACTAACCCACAAGGATTCATACAGACTCTAGGTGAAGGGATGGAAGAAAATGTTTCATGCAAATGGAAACTAAAACAAAGCAAGTGCAGCCATTCTCATGTCAGATAAAATTGACTTTAAATAAATAATAGTAAAGAAAAACAAAGATGGTAATTATATAATGGTAAAGAGACCAATTCAACAAGGGGACATAACAATCCAAAATATTTATGCACCTAACACAGGAGCACCCAGATTCCTAAAGCAAATTTTACTATATCCAAGCAAAGAGATAAACAGCAGTATCATAATTGCCATGGAATTCAACAGCCCACTGACAGAACTAGACACATCATCCAAGCAGACAATAAATAAGGAAACACTGGACTTAAATGGGACTCTAGAACAAATGGACTTAACTGACATTTACAGAACATTTTACCTCAAAACTACTGAATATACATTCTTTTCATCAGCACATGGAGCATTCTCCAAGACTGATCATATCTTAAGCCACAAAACATGTCTCAAAAAATTCAAAAAAATAGAAATCATACTATTTATTTTCTCAGACCACAGTGGAATAAAACTAGAAATCAACTACAAAAAAAACACTCAATTCTACACAAAGTCATGGAAATTAAACAACTTGCTGCTGAATGATTATTGGATCTATAATGAAATTAAGATGGAAATCAAAAGATTTCTCGAACTGAATGACAAAAGGAACACAAGCTATCAAAATCTATGGGATTTAGCAAAAGTAGTCCTAAGGAGAAAATTCATAGTCTTAAATGCTTACATTAAACAGACAGAAAGATCGCAGATTAACAATCTAATGACATATCTTAAGGAACTATAAAAGGAACAGCAGACCAAACTCAAAGACAGCATAAGAAAAGCAATAACTAAGGTCAGAGCAGAACTAAGTGAAATGGAAAACAAAACAAAAAATAAAAATATATGAAAGGTGATTTTTGTAACTTGATTAAAAAAAACCTCTCTGAGTCAACAAACCATTTTTATAAACTGTTTGACCTATGGGCTGCCATTTTGCAATTTCTATAAGTCAGATATTCTTTCTTAAAAACTCTGTACCTAGCTTCAAATGAAGGACGCCTGTTAAGTTAACCCATCTTGGTCATTTTCTTTTTTTGATTTTTTGACATTTTAACATTTCAATGTCTTATGTCTGTAACTTGTTTTTCACTTTGTGTGTCTATGTACTGTTTTGATCTTTTTTTGAATTTCAATGTTTCAGAGAAGAAATTCCAAGTTTTCACAAATCAAATTGATTTGTTTCACTTGTTTCTTTCTAAATAACTTAGAAATTGATATAACTTCAGTATATAAATCTTCTGGGCAACTTGTGTATATCCTTTGGGTAATAGCTATGCTTGTCTTCAGACTATATGATTTTTTTATACTTGGAATAAAAATTTTATATTCAGCATTCTCTATGTGTACATAACACTGCATTTTACATTGTGGTTTTCTCACAAATAAAATTTTTATGTACTGGGACTTTTTGTTTTATTCTCCTGAGGTTGTTCAGAAGATCATTA
The DNA here is from genome assembly GCF_000956105.1 of Propithecus coquereli. Classification (NCBI taxonomy): domain Eukaryota; kingdom Metazoa; phylum Chordata; class Mammalia; order Primates; family Indriidae; genus Propithecus; species Propithecus coquereli. The sequence continues at coordinate 1,268,112 of NW_012152285.1, read as the reverse complement.
AAATATTGATAAATTGCTGATTGATGAAATGAACACATCCTTGACCATTCTTTTTAAATTTGAGAGTGGCTAAATCCTAGTACTGATTAATTGTAAAGTAGAAAATTGAATGACATTGCTGAAATGCTAACTCAATACCCTGACTCCAAAACCCAGCCTCCCAACCACTATACAGTTCTGTCTCTAGAAGTAACAAGCTTTATTTTCTTGTTGGCTGGAGGCAGTAGACTCACAAATCTAGTCATCTTATAATCTATATTATAAACATGCATTAACTGATAGCATCACATTACTAAAAATTGGAGTCACTTATTCTTCCACTTTGATTAGTCTGCATAAAACAAATTACATAGTATTTCTTGGTTCAAGCATCTTTTTTTGTTATTGTAATAATGATTTTTCCATAACAGAGAAAGAGCCAAATGTTTTACTTTTTACAGAATTACTCCCTATATACATGAAAACTAAAGTTGTGTTTAAGAGAAATTATTTCAGATTTAGTCTAATGACTCATAAGTCAATCATTTACATTTTTACTTACCATCACTTCAAGATCCCTACTTGACTTGAAACCATATAGAGAACGTGTAAGCATCAGATGATGGCAAATTATAAGCCAAACATTCACTTTACACATTCAGTAATGGCAAATATTTGAGACCAGGTTGAACCTAAGAGAGACGTGATTGAGCTCCCACTCACTGCCACTCCCTTTTCCCCTAGATGTGAGTGTTCAGCATAGCATATGGTTAAGAGTTCCAGCTCAGAAATCAGATTGCCTGGATTGAAATGTACTCTTTCAGTTACTAATTATTAATATTAGACTCTGAGAGTATTTCCTTTTACGTGAAATGGAGATTATGATTATACATAACTTTTTGGGTTGTCGTAAGGATTAATCATTGGGATACTTGTTAAACATTTGAGTGTGTGCCTAGAATTTAGCTTAGTGCCCCCAGAAGTGAGCTGTTACCACCATCATCTTCATCTTCATCATCATGATCATCATCATCCCCATTGCCAAGAATGTTCTGCTCTTTCTTGACTAAAATTTAGAGCACTTGGTATAATTGACATAGCATAAGATTTTGAGTCAACCACTCACTGGTTATATAACTTCGAGCAAGCCAGTTAACTTCTCTGCATCTCCTCCCTTTCTGAATCTGTAAATTAGGCCAATTGAACTAGATGATCTGTAAGTTTTCTTAGGTCATAGCCTCTGATTCTCTGAGATCTGGCCTCTTTACAACTGGGAGACACCTGTGAATGCCAAATGCAGCCCTGAGGCTCCCTGTTAAGTGGTGGCATTTAATACCAAACCTCCAGGAAATACCCCAGCTGTTGCCTCTCATTCTGAACACCTATGCCCCATGCCATGCCCTGTCTGTATTAATGCAAAAATGAATAAACCAAAGTCAGTTTAACAGATTTCAGTGTTAGAAATCGGTATTTCCCTGTAGTTCATGATGGCCACCTTAAAAAAAAAAAAGAAAAAAAAAAAAAGCAGAAGTCTGTATTTCTCTGGCTTCTCCCCTCATAGATTGTTCTGAACTTGGAAAAGCTAATTAACATTTCTGAACCTGCTTCTTGTAATTTTTTTTTAATGTGTATTTTTTTCTTTTAAAAATGAATATGTGGAAACAACCCAAGTGCCCATCAATACACGAGTGGATTAATAAAATGTGGTACATGTATACCATGGAATTCTACCTGGCCACAAAAAGCAATGGTGATCTAGCACCTCTTGTATTATCCTGGATAGAGCTGGAGCCCGTACTACTGAGCGAAGTATTACAGGAATGGAAAAACAAGCACCACATGTACTCACCATCAAATTGGCATTAACCGATCAACACTTATGTGCACATATAGTAGTAACATTCATCGAGTGTCAGGCAGGTGGAGGGGGGAAGAGGGATGGGTATATTCACACCTAATGGGCGTGGTGTGCACCATCTGGGGGATGGACATGCTTGTAGCTCTGACCTAGGTAGAACAAAGGCAATATATGTAACTTAGACATTTGTACTCCTGTAATATGCTGAAATAAAAAAAATAAAATAAAAAATAACAAAATCTAGCACAGAAAATAAGATTACAAATACTGGATATGGCATTTTAATATTTTGACATATTTGATTATTATTCATTTATTTACTTTGAAATGAAACATTATAGATACAATTTAAGCCCCTTTTGTATCCTCCCCCTGTACTGCCATCCTTCCCAATATCACCATTTTGAAGGTGATTGTATGCATCCTCATTGCTCATGTGTCTATTCTTTATTGCGTATACATATATTCATAAGCATAAGTAAGCTTGTTTTATTTGTGTTTAAAGTTTTATATAGGTGAAATTCTGTTTTATTCTGGGTTAGTATATCATTTTTACTTTTTTTCTACTGCCATATTCATTGCACTGTTATCATTCTTTGTTTTAAAAGTTTTGTCTTCTTTTGCTATTCTTTTAATTATTAATCTGCAAGTTTTTAATATATATGTTTAACATGAAAGTTAATCAATAGGTCTATCGTTCTCTTGAATAACAAAAGAATATAGTGTGTTTAACTCCACAATACTCCTACCCATCTTCTATGTAGATTTCTAGTACATAGTTCCACGTGGTTGGTAAATCTCCAAGTATGAAACATTATTATTATTGTGTCTATTCAGACACAATTGAAACCTAATTATTCAGGTTTATCAACTTGTTTATCAATTACTTTGCCCACTATTGCTTCTTGCACCCAGCTCATTCCTTTTAGGTTTATTCTTTTGTAATCTTTCAGTGATGATCTGTTTAAACTTTTTGCCTTTGCCTATGTATGAATGAATAGGGGGTTAGGTATAGAAATCTAGGTCAAATTTCATTTGTCTTCAGCATTTTAAATATTATTACATTGTTTTCTAGCATGTGTAGTCTACAGTCAATCAAATCAAATTCCTTTATGTAAGCTGTCTCTTTCTCTGGTAGCTATCTCTTTGTCTTCAGTGTAATGCATTTTTGCTATGATCCATGTAGGCACAGTTATGTTTTGTTTACCCTTCATGTAACTTGCTGTGCTTCTTGCTTCTAAAAATGTAGTTTTCCTCAATTCTAGAAAATTCTCAGCATTATCTCTGAATATTTTCTTTTTTCTGCTTTCTCTCTTCTCTCATTTCAGAATTCTTAGTCGTCCAGGTTTAACCTCCTCATCCTCCTATCCTTACCACCTTATTCACATTTATATCTTCTTTATTTTGCCTGGCAAATAGTGCTCAATAAATGTTAGCAGTTGTCGTTGTTATCAATGGTCTCTATAGTGTTCTATGCCACATTTGTAATGGGATCTGGGCAGAGTCTTTCAGACCTTCATGCAATTCGCTCCTTCTCCCTTTGATTGTATCAAGTCTTCAGTTCCATCCATTGAATAGATTACACTGATTATTTTATAAAAGTATTTTCAGAATTTCTACTTGGCACCCCATGGTGGTTGGGAGAGTGAGCTCTAAAATGAGACTTCTGGGTTTAAACCCTAGCTCCATCCTTTACAAGATGTGTGATCTTGTTTTTCTTCACCTCTCTGCTTCAGCTTCATGGTTTGTAAAAGGGGAATAACAGTAATTGCCACAGAGGGTTGAGGTGAATAGTAGGCCAAATAGTGTATATAGGGTGTACATATATACAGGATGATGCCTGGCAAATACTGTGTTCAATAAATATTAGCAGTTATCATTGTTATTATTTTATCATTATTTTCAAATATCTTCTATTAGTTTCTTACTTTTATCATCTTTCTTTGCTCTCTTTATTAATTATTTTAAAATGTCCGATTCTTAGAAACTTTTTATTACTTTCACATTTGGGGTGCATGTTCTTTCCTTTGTCACTTTTGCTGACTCTCCTTCCTTATTGTGTGGTTCATTAACAGCTGCTATGTGTTTTTTTGTGTGTGTGCGATTGTTGGTTTTTTTATGTTTTCATGTTTGTTTTCAGTTTTACCACATACTTATTTTCAGTGGAGTTAGTGGACAGAGGGATTCCCCTGTGCCCAAGTTATTGGAGTGTCTCTATATACCTATTTCATATATTTCATACTTGCCTCTGCAAGGATGAGCTTTAGCTTAATGGCCCTGTACCTTGAAGATAAAATAGAAAGAATTCAGATCTCCCAGTTGCAACACTTGGGTTTCTGTTTCAGAGAAAGCCTTTTTGACACTTACTTGGGCCAATAGAGAGAGTTATTTCTAGTGCTAGTGCCCTGTGTATAGAAATGCTCCAGGACTCCGGCCTCATGTAGGGCTCAGTCCCAGTCATCATCTCCCCAGGGCCATCCCCAGATGCCCTCACCTGGCACTCGTTACTCTCCTGTCCAGCTCCAGCTTATGTCTCTAACTTTAGGACCCTTTTCTATTTCCAGCTCCTGAGGCTTTTAGGGATTTTTGTTTTGGTTTGATTTTTTTTTTCTTTTTGGTTTTAGTGAGGATTATAATTATTATGGCTTTTAGTGATGATTATTCTTGTAAGGCTTATAGTGGATAATGTATGTAAAATGTAACACAGTGTCTGGTGGAAATTTTTATTCCTGTTATCCTGGATTTATGGCTAAAGTCCAAAGCTAGAAAGCTGCTAATATCAGGGCCAGCTTCCTGATCAGAAAGAGCCAGAATTGCTTTATCAGTATCATGGGTGATGGGAGACTGGGGGTTGGCCTATTGAGGAGAGCAGCATTCATCAAAAGAGGCTGTACTCTCGTTTCTCTGGCCTGAGCTTACTCTCCTGTTCAGGATTTACAGGCAGACAGAAGATTATAATAACGAGTGTGCCCAGTAATATTATGGGAGAAACACAGAGTGCCACAGTAACATTATTGTATTTATGTCTTTATCCCGGAACAGATTACAGACCCGGTTTTCTATGGCGCATGTCCACTTAGATATCATTCCGGTATCTCACATGGCAGTTGGACAAAACTAAACTCATTTTCTCTCCACCCCCAACCAAATCTATTTCATCTGTAATATAAAGTTAGTTGCATGAAACAATTTTTCTTTTTGTTTGAATATACTTAATAATCTCACTTATATTTTAATGTACACTGTAGACTCAGGTATACTAGTTTTTGATTTAGCTCATTATAATATGCACCAATTATCAGTAACCCAAAATACTTCAGTGTTGAGTAAGTGAGGAAATTGGTGGTTTAGAAAAATTCTGTTAAATGCAAGGAGATTTATAAAAGAGGACTTCTCTTTTAGAAGAAGGCTATGGACCTGCTAACATGAAGAATTGATTATATAAAAGGATGAGATTTTCATAGAAGGTTGGGGATACATCAGAGTGTCTTTGTAGTTTTCCATAAAATGGTTTATTTATCTCTGCTGCCTTAAATATAAGGTCATTTTCAATGGTGGAAATTGAACTACTTATGAAAACAATTCAGTCTCTCATTGTTATTCTTCAACATGTCATTCAGAAAAATAATTCCCTTCAGGTGCCCCAAGATAAAAAAAAATAATGTAAATTTGAAAATCTCTTCAAAAACAGATAAAAAAATGTTTCATTTGAAGCTAATTTTCTTGTTAATGAACTCAGCTAGTGTTTTGTATCTCTCTTATTCTTATTCCTTCCAAGTCTAAATGATTGTTTCTTAATTTTTCCTTTACACAGTTGTTCATAAATCATGACTTGTTATAAATCATACTTTGGACAGGCAACAGAGACTTTAATTGGGCAGGTTCACTGTCATTATACTAATCACTTCTGATGCCTGTAGGAAATGTTTTAAGGCCCTCTGAATTCTTGCCAAAATAATCTTTGAGTGTAACATTATTTGTGTATTCTAGTTAAGACTGTGTCCACATGAAATGCTCATTTCCAGCTGTATTTGGTCTTGCATCGTTTTCATTCCTTGTTCATAATATGAAATGGAAGTGGGAGGTATTTCAGAAAAATACGTTGTGTGATTATTGTCTTATTGTGTATTCCAGGCATTTATAAAAGTATTAATACAAGGTTTTTCAAGGACACATCAGTAGTATTTAAAGTGCTTTAAGCCCACCAACTTTTCCAGGGCCATTTTGAAAAATGTTGATAAATAACCACATAAGTATCCATGATTTAATCAAGTAACAAAAAATTAGAAACTGAAATTTAAAAAAGGACATTTACAATAGCATCGAAACTAGAAAGTACTTAGAGATAAATTTGACAAAAGATGTTTAAGACTTGTACACTGAAAACTACAAACAATTCCAAGAGAAAATTAGAGCTACTGTGTTCAAGCACCATAAGACTCAGTATTATTTTCCCAAATAGATCTATACATTCAGTGCAATCCAATTAAAGCTCCAGCAAGTTTTTCTTTGAAATTGACAAGCTAATTTTAAAATTCATATGTAAATGCGAAGAACCTAGAATAGACAAAACAATTTAGAAAACAAGAACAAAGTTGGAAGACTAACCCTACCTAACTTCAAGACTTATTTTAAAGCTACGGTAACCAAGGCAGTGTGGTATTGTGAAGATAGACAGATAGATTGGTGGAACAGATTAAAGACCCCAGAAATTGACCACACACAAATTTCTGTTTTAGTCAGCTTTGCCATAGAAGACAGGTGGCTTAACCAACAGAAATTTATTTTCTCACAGTTCTGCAAGCTGGAAGTCTGAGATCAAGATGCCAACATGGCCAGGTTCTGTTGAGTGCCCTCTTCTGGCTTTCAGACATCCTTTCTTTGCACTCACATGGTCCTTCCTCACTCTTTGCATGTGGATAGAGGAAGAGTAAAAGCTCCTGGTGTCTCCACTAATTCCATCATGAGGTCCCCACTCTTGTGACCTCTTCTAAACTTAAGTATCTTCCAAAATCCCTGTCTCCAAATATTATACCATCACATTGGGGGTTAAGCCTTCAACATACGAATTTAAGGGGGCACAATTCACTCCATAGTGTTCACCAATTGATTTTCAACAAAAGTCCAAAGGCAATTCAGTTAAGAAGGTTAATGTTTTCTACAAATAATGTTGACACTATTGAATATCCATTGAGTAAAAAAGAAAAAGAAAGGAACTTGAATCTCTAACTTGCACTATATACAAAAATTAACTTAAAATGGATCATAGACCTCTTAGTAAATGTGAAAACAAAACTATACAATCTTTAGAAAAAAAATAAAGGACACGTTTTGCAAGCTTTGGTTAAGTAAAGATTTTTATACCAAAACATGATCCATAAAAGAAAAAAATAATATAAATTTTATGTCACTAAAATTAAGAGTTTCTTTTCTTTGAAAGATACTGTTAAAAGTAAGGAAAGGCATCCCACAGACTGGAAGAAAATATCTGTAAATTATATATTCGAAAAAAGACTGAATTCTACAATATATACAGAACTCACAAATATCAATGAGAAAACAAGCAACTCAGTTTTTAAAATGGGAAAATTATTTGAACCAATATTTCACCAATGAAGAGAAACTGGTGGCGAGTAAGCCATGTGACTATTTGCTCAACATGATTAATCATTAAGGAAGTAAAAATTAAAAGCACAAGTAAATACCACTATACATATATTAGAATGTTGAAAATTAGAATGCTGAAAATTGAAAAGATTGACCATACCAAGTATTGGAGAGAATGTGGAGCAACTGGAAGTTTCATAGGTTGCTGGTGGGAGTGTAAAATGTTACAACCACTTTGCAAAATAGTTTGGCAGTTTTTAAAAATCTTAAGCATATTACCTACCGTCTGACCCAACCATTCTATTCCTAGGTATTTACATGAAACATGAAAGTTTATGTCCATACAAAGTTTTGCATACAAATGTTCATAGCAGCTTTTTATTTAATAACCCCAAACTAATAACAACCAAAATGTACATAAGCAGATGAATGGATAAACAAAGCATGGCATAACCATACAATGAAGTAGTACTCAGCAATAAAAATTATGAACCATTGATATACTCAGCAACATAGGTGAGTATCAAAATAATTATGATTAATAATATCAAAATAATGATAAAGAGTGAAAGAAGCCAGATTAAGAAAGAGTATAGGCTGTATTATTCTATTTTTACAAAATTCTAGAAAATGCCAACTAATTTATAGTGACAGAAAGCAGATTAGCAGTTACCTGGGTGTGGGAGATGGCAGAATGCAGGAGTTATAAAGGGTTACTGGAAAATCTTTGGAGGTGGTGGATATTTCCATTATATTGATTGTGGTGATAGTGACAAGAGTGTCTACAAATGCCAAAATTTTTAAAATTTCGCACTTTAAACGTGTGCTGTTTATCTTATGTCAGTTATACTCAGTAAAGCTATTAAAATGTTTTAACACTCACTAGACAATCTACCCCACCATTGCTTTCTCTGTTCTATACACAGGAGGCTCAGAGATCTCTGTGCTGCTATCAGAGCTTCTTTTAATGACATTATAGTTCTGCAGCTTATATTACCCCAGTCACCAATACCAGAATGTGTTAGGGCTCATTCTGGTAAATGGAATTAGATGACCATGAGTGCAGTAAACCCACTGAAAGTAGTACTCATTTTCTACAAACACATGGAGTTTTGAGCAAGCCAAGTGGTAGATAACTCAAAGCATGCAAGTCAGGGTAGACCAAAAGGATCTTGTCTTTGGGAGTCAATGTCTGTGCTTAGTGGTGCTCTCAGCATCAGTTGATGACAGTTTCCTGCTCTCCAGATGGCTGACTGGCTCTCTCCCTGTCTACTCAACAACATCTTTGCCACAGGCCTGCTTCCCATATGGGGAAACATGTTGGTTTGAAAGAAACATTTTTCTACAAACATTCCATAAGAAGAATGCAGATTTTCTACCACCCACATCCATATGCACTTATTTTCCTTAGAAATATGGGTTTGCTATCCTAGAGAAATAATTTTTTTTCTTTAAGGATTTCAAATTGTATTATCAAGCAAAATAGTCAAGAATTATAAAACATGTACCTAAAGTTAATTTTAAGTTATAATTAAAAATAATCATAAATTATTTTTTAAATATATGAGGGAAAGATAAAAGGCATGTTTCTAGATTTACCCCAGAATAGTGAGGATTTGAGATCATGGAAAGTAGCAGGTTTTAGAACCATTCCTACAAAAAGACATTGATATTTCATATCCTTCTAACTTCCTAAATACATACACTATTCCATACACTACCATGAGCTAACCTGTGATCACCATGTCACTATATGTACCTGACAAGTACTGATGCTATTAAGCCAGCTCTCACACACCAGAGACTACCATATACCACATTTATCTTTATTACTTTCCATTTTAACTGGTATTTTTACTCAAAAGAATACTAGATAAATTATTCTGTCACTAGCAACAACAATTTATTTAATTTTCCATTTGCTAAAGCAGAGTGAGTCATTAAGAATCGGAATATAAATCTTAAAATTTCTCCTTCTAGCAATGTCTAAATAGTCTGAAAAGTGCTGCTCAGCCAAATGATTTTATTTAAAGTAGCAAGACTATATGTGTTTATGAGAATAGGAAATAATTTGTACTTGATTGATGAGATAGCTTGTATTAGGTCATTAAATATGAAATGTCCAATTTTGAATCAAAAATTTATTTTATTACATCTCAAACAAGAAGCAGTACAATTAATCAAAGTGTGCACCTAAACTATTGACACAATTCTGTCATCTTAATGGTAGCTCATTTATGCCAGCAGTGAAGAAGCCTGGAGAGCGAGTGGCAAGGAAATCCCAAAAGGTGTTTTTCACAGCTTGTTGAGAATTGAATATTTTTTCTTGTAAGAAGTGATCCAAAGCCTGGACGGAGTAGTAGTCAGGTGGTGCAAGGTCTGGTGAATACAGTGGATGACAGAGAGTTTCCAAATCCAGCTTCTGTAGTGTGAGCAGCATTGTTTGTGTGACATGTGGTTGAGTGTTGTCTTGCAAGAGGATTGGCCTGTCTCTATTGACCAATCTCAGCTGCTTAATCACAAGCATCCTCATCATTTCATCCAATGGCTGCAGTAGACATCTGCTGTACCGATTGACCAGGTTTCATGAAGCTATAGTGGATAATACCAGTGCTGGACCACCAGATATCATTAGCTTCTTTGATGAATATTCAGTCTTGACTTTGTTTCGGCACTTCGTCTTTATCCAACCATTGTACCAAACTCTTGCAATTGTCAAAAAGAATCCATTTTTCATCACACGTAACAATATGGTATAGAAATGGTTTGCCTTTATGTCATGACAGCAAAGAAAGGCAAGCTTCAAGACTATTTCTTTTCTGACTCTCGTTTAATTCACGTGGAACCCATCTATCCAGCTTCTTTACCTTGACAATTTGTTTCAAATGGTCCAATATTGTTGGAATAATAATGTCAAACCCTGCTGCTAATTCACATGTAGGCTGAGATGAATTCATTTCCACTACATCTTTCAGCCCTTCATTATCCACCTTGGTCTCACGTTGCCCATGTGGCTAAATCTCAAGTTCCTAAAGGATAATCTAGAAAGGATATGCAGATTCCAGGTGAGGATACCCTCCTGACCCCAAGGACTCTTTTTCCTTAGGGGAGAGGCACAGTAGAAGAGGGCCACTGGTATCTAAAGCTAAAGCTCAGGCCTGGGGCACAGGTTCAGCTTGCCCGGGCCTAGTGTCGTGGTGCTTTTGTGTACTGGGATACGATAAATAAGAAATCAAATCGAATAGTATGAGCTACAGGTGAAGAAAAGACCTGGGTTACAGTGGGAAAAGTGATAAAAGAGAGAAAGGAATGAATGTGAGAAATACTGTAGAAGAATAATCAATAAAATTTGGTGTCCAAATATGAAGAGGGAGAGCTATGACAGAGAGGGGAGGTTGTAGAGGTGGTCCTTAACTTTCAAGCCTGGGGGACTAGGGAAATGCAGGTGCTCTGAACAGAAGAACTTGTTTGAATAGAAAACAATGCATTGAGAAAGAAAGTAAAATACCAGTAGAGATTGCATTCCCCTGGTATTTTCCTATAAGTATAATAAATGTAACTTAATTCATATTGGAGATACAGAGATCCATAATCCACTCTCTGAACCTTAAAAAGAATAATAAAAAATAAATATTAGGTTATTAAGTATGAAATGTCTGGTTTATTAAAAAGCAGGAGTAGGCTGGTAGGTGGTGAAGGGAGGAAGAACCATCTATTTATTGCATGTGGTCATGTTCCAGGGCTGCGCTTGGAAATCTGAAGAACACAACAATTATAAAATTTGAATTTTGTCTTCCAGATTATTATGGAGGAATTTTTTCAAGGCAGAAGGATACTTTTATATTACGAGACATACAATATGGGGTCCTCCATTTATAGTCTTTCCTTAGGCCCTACAAATGGTAATAAATGCTAGGGCAGGTTATACCATGATATGCTCATATAAAGCTGTTTTGATGATGTCACAGCTTTCCCCAAAGCATTTCGTTACATTCCAGTGCCCACTAAATAAACACTGAATTCACTATTTTGAACTTCAAGTTCTACGATATGGCTTCAGATTTACATTTTTTGGCTTTGTCTTCTACTATTACCATATAACCTTAATTAACAGGAAATATGGGGAAAGACAAGCACCACATGTACTCACCATCAAATTGGTATTAACTGATCAACACATAAATGCACATGTAAGAATAACATCTATTGGATGTTGGGCA
>NW_012152285.1:1251028-1256303 GCF_000956105.1 Propithecus coquereli | reverse complement strand
GGGAGGAGGGAGGAGGGGACGGGTATTTGCATACACAAAGAGTGCAATGTGCACCACCCGAAGGATGGACATATTTGAAACTCGGACTTGGGAGGGGGAGGGCAACGTACGTAACCTAAACATCTGTACCCCCATAATATGTTGAAATAAAAAAAAAAAAGAAATATGGGTTATAATATTAACAAGTCCTGAGACATGTACTATGTTTTCTTCTGCCTCTGGATATTTGAACCTAGCATTCCTTTTGCCTCTGTGTCATTTTATGGTGCATCCAATATCCATTTATAAGGTCCCACTCATCGTTCCTGATATACTTTAAATAATTTCTCCATGATGTTTTTTTTCATGACTGTCCAGCCCAAAGTGATCCTTATCCATTCAGGGCTGGATCACGTTCCCTCTTAGAATTTAACAAAACAAATATGGCAACACTCTTCTAAAAGTTTTCTAAATATATGTGAAATTATTTTGTTAGACTTTTCAATGCAAAAAAAAAATTGTAAGGATGGTTAAAATTTTTTTTTCTCAATTGTTTTTCTCAAAATATGCTAATTTGGAAATCCATGAAATAGAGGCAAACAAATTGAGACTTAGTACATAAACTCGTCTGGTAAGGGGCTTAATTTTGTTGAGAAGTAGAAAAGTAAGGTCTACAGAATCTTAGGGTTCCCACTAAGTTGACTAGTATTGATTTTTTAAATCTTAAATTTGCTATTTGGTAATTATTTTGAGTTATTGTACTTAAATACCAGCTTTTATTTTCCCCTCCTTTTTTTCATTATTGTGTTTTAAAGTATTTTTAAATGAGTTGAATTTGCTTAAAGTCTATAGCATTTTTGAGAGTAGTCATAATAATATTAATCTAGTGACATAACAGATACTGTGATTTGCCACCCAGTTCCTCCATAGGGCGTGTTCATTCCCCTGTCTAGAGTGTTGATTGCTATGAGCTCACAGCGGAGTCCCTCTCAGGCATTACCTTTGCTGAAAGGAAGCTGTCTTGCTCAAGGGCTCAAGATTATACTCTCTCTCTGCATACAATGACTGACTGATGCTAGAGTACCAAGTCTTGGTCTCCTACCCTTAATTAGAACAACTCTGCAGGGCCATGTATTCCATAACTTCTGGTAGAATAGGCTGAGAGGCCTCTGTTACAACTACATTATAGCTCAACTTCTCCCTCTGTTCAGTCCTGCTTTCTTCATCCCAACAGGTGTTGCTCCTGTGCACCCTCTGAAACCCACTACCTGTAAACAAATCTCAGAGATTCAGACAGTGTTTCCCAGGGAATTCAACCTACAATGTATGATGTTGACCTTGAAATTAAATTTATGGTAGAATGTGTGTTGGACAGAAATTCAGGAGGTAATATAATGTACCTAGTAAAAAATGCTAGGTACCAGGCTCAGACATACCTGAATTTGAATTTCTGATCTATGATTGATTGTTCCATTATGTTGAGCTAGCTACTTAAATCTGACTCCCAATTTCATTATCACCGAAATTATAATAGTTACTTATTATGCAGTGTTGATGTATTAAATGAGATAAGTAAAGAACCTAGCACCTTATTTGATACTTTGCAGATAGATCCTTTTAAATGTTAGGCTCTGTACGTTCCCCCCCTCCTTATACTACCTAGCTAAATAGTCAAATTTGTAGCCTCAGTCAAGGTGGGAATTGTATATCATGTATTCATTTGGTTGATTGATTCATTCATTCATTCAACACTTACGATATACCATGCATAATATAGGACTTTGGGAAACATTGGTGAGGAAAGAAAATCTTTATCTTCATGAAACTTACATTCCAAGCTGGGGGGTGAGGAGAAAAAGAAATTAGAAGGTTATGAGAGCTATGGATAAAATGGAGCAGGGTAAGGGTAACCAGGGCGGTACGTTGCAGGGATATTTGCAATTTTAAATAGGGTGGTCAGCATGGTCAGCATTGAGAAAGTGATGTGTGAGTAAAGATTTGAAGGAGATAGGGAGTGAGCCACAGACATCTGAGAAAAGAATGTCCTATGTTCTGATAATAGAGTCTCACCAAATCTACTTGACATTGTTGATAAATTAACTATTTAATGTCCTTCCTCATCTCTAAGCTTTAGTAGAAGTTGCCCACTCTGCCTAGAAAGCTCTTTCATTTACCTATCACTATGCTTGTAAATGTTTAACAGCTAGCTCTCTGTGGGGCAGGAGGGAAAGCTCTGATAATCGCCTATTTCTGTGGTGTAAATACTCCCATCCTGACCAAGTTACCAATGTGATGGAACTGAAAGTGAAATTCAGAAGAGATGTGCAAGTTGGATCCAGCAAGCTGGTGTGAGGTGGCTGTAGCACAGCGCTGCACTTGATTTGCATCTTCTCACAGGTGTCTCCTATTTGAAGTTCTCTCTGTCCTTTAAACTCTCATACTATGACGAGTTAGATGCCATTCTTCTGCCCTCCACAGGAAAGCATGTGACCTTATTTTCTGTATCATAGCACTTTCATATTCTGTCTACCTATTTATCCAAAAGACAGACATTTTAGGGCAATTATCATTTTCACATTGGTGGTGCTTAGTATAGTCCCTGGCATATAGTAGGAACATATAGTATATTTTTTAAATATATGAGGGAAAGATAAAAGGCATGTTTCTAGATTTACCCCAGAATAGTGAGGATTTGAGATCATGGAAAGTAGCAGGTTTTAGAACCATTCCTACAAAAAGACATTGATATTTCATATCCTTCTAACTTCCTAAATACATACACTATTCCATACACTACCATGAGCTAACCTGTGATCACCATGTCACTATATGTACCTGACAAGTACTGATGCTATTAAGCCAGCTCTCACACACCAGAGACTACCATATACCACATTTATCTTTATTACTTTCCATTTTAACTGGTATTTTTACTCAAAAGAATACTAGATAAATTATTCTGTCACTAGCAACAACAATTTATTTAATTTTCCATTTGCTAAAGCAGAGTGAGTCATTAAGAATCGGAATATAAATCTTAAAATTTCTCCTTCTAGCAATGTCTAAATAGTCTGAAAAGTGCTGCTCAGCCAAATGATTTTATTTAAAGTAGCAAGACTATATGTGTTTATGAGAATAGGAAATAATTTGTACTTGATTGATGAGATAGCTTGTATTAGGTCATTAAATATGAAATGTCCAATTTTGAATCAAAAATTTATTTTATTACATCTCAAACAAGAAGCAGTACAATTAATCAAAGTGTGCACCTAAACTATTGACACAATTCTGTCATCTTAATGGTAGCTCATTTATGCCAGCAGTGAAGAAGCCTGGAGAGCGAGTGGCAAGGAAATCCCAAAAGGTGTTTTTCACAGCTTGTTGAGAATTGAATATTTTTTCTTGTAAGAAGTGATCCAAAGCCTGGACGGAGTAGTAGTCAGGTGGTGCAAGGTCTGGTGAATACAGTGGATGACAGAGAGTTTCCAAATCCAGCTTCTGTAGTGTGAGCAGCATTGTTTGTGTGACATGTGGTTGAGTGTTGTCTTGCAAGAGGATTGGCCTGTCTCTATTGACCAATCTTAGCTGCTTAATCACAAGCATCCTCATCATTTCATCCAATGGCTGCAGTAGACATCTGCTGTACCGATTGACCAGGTTTCATGAAGCTATAGTGGATAATACCAGTGCTGGACCACCAGATATCATTAGCTTCTTTGATGAATATTCAGTCTTGACTTTGTTTCGGCACTTCGTCTTTATCCAACCATTGTACCAAACTCTTGCAATTGTCAAAAAGAATCCATTTTTCATCACACGTAACAATATGGTATAGAAATGGTTTGCCTTTATGTCATGACAGCAAAGAAAGGCAAGCTTCAAGACTATTTCTTTTCTGACTCTCGTTTAATTCACGTGGAACCCATCTATCCAGCTTCTTTACCTTGACAATTTGTTTCAAATGGTCCAATATTGTTGGAATAATAATGTCAAACCCTGCTGCTAATTCACATGTAGGCTGAGATGAATTCATTTCCACTACATCTTTCAGCCCTTCATTATCCACCTTGGTCTCACGTTGCCCATGTGGCTAAATCTCAAGTTCCTAAAGGATAATCTAGAAAGGATATGCAGATTCCAGGTGAGGATACCCTCCTGACCCCAAGGACTCTTTTTCCTTAGGGGAGAGGCACAGTAGAAGAGGGCCACTGGTATCTAAAGCTAAAGCTCAGGCCTGGGGCACAGGTTCAGCTTGCCCGGGCCTAGTGTCGTGGTGCTTTTGTGTACTGGGATACGATAAATAAGAAATCAAATCGAATAGTATGAGCTACAGGTGAAGAAAAGACCTGGGTTACAGTGGGAAAAGTGATAAAAGAGAGAAAGGAATGAATGTGAGAAATACTGTAGAAGAATAATCAATAAAATTTGGTGTCCAAATATGAAGAGGGAGAGCTATGACAGAGAGGGGAGGTTGTAGAGGTGGTCCTTAACTTTCAAGCCTGGGGGACTAGGGAAATGCAGGTGCTCTGAACAGAAGAACTTGTTTGAATAGAAAACAATGCATTGAGAAAGAAAGTAAAATACCAGTAGAGATTGCATTCCCCTGGTATTTTCCTATAAGTATAATAAATGTAACTTAATTCATATTGGAGATACAGAGATCCATAATCCACTCTCTGAACCTTAAAAAGAATAATAAAAAATAAATATTAGGTTATTAAGTATGAAATGTCTGGTTTATTAAAAAGCAGGAGTAGGCTGGTAGGTGGTGAAGGGAGGAAGAACCATCTATTTATTGCATGTGGTCATGTTCCAGGGCTGCGCTTGGAAATCTGAAGAACACAACAATTATAAAATTTGAATTTTGTCTTCCAGATTATTATGGAGGAATTTTTTCAAGGCAGAAGGATACTTTTATATTACGAGACATACAATATGGGGTCCTCCATTTATAGTCTTTCCTTAGGCCCTACAAATGGTAATAAATGCTAGGGCAGGTTATACCATGATATGCTCATATAAAGCTGTTTTGATGATGTCACAGCTTTCCCCAAAGCATTTCGTTACATTCCAGTGCCCACTAAATAAACACTGAATTCACTATTTTGAACTTCAAGTTCTACGATATGGCTTCAGATTTACATTTTTTGGCTTTGTCTTCTACTATTACCATATAACCTTAATTAACAGGAAATATGGGGAAAGACAAGCACCACATGTACTCACCATCAAATTGGTATTAACTGATCAACACATAAATGCACATGTAAGAATAACATCTATTGGATGTTGGGCA
>NW_012152285.1:1243234-1250978 GCF_000956105.1 Propithecus coquereli | reverse complement strand
AAAATTAGCTGGGGATGGTGGTGTATACCTGTAGTCCCAGCCACTCGGTAAGCTGAGGAGGGAGGATCTCTTCAGCCCAGGAGTTGGAGGCTGCAGTGAGCTATGATTGGGCCACTGCAATCTAGCCTGGGCAAGAGTGAGGCCCCGTTTCTAAACAAACAAAAACAAAAAACAAATTTATTTCTAATATTTGATAATGTTAAATAATTAATTATTTTAGAGTGATAACGATACTGTGGTGATGATGTTAAAGAGAGCCTGTATCTTTTAAAGATATATGATAAATATTTGCAGATGAAATACATGGAATCTGGATTTGCTTGTGAATAATCCAGTGAGGTGGTGGGTGGGGAGGTATGGATAAGAAAAGATTGGCTAGAAATTGATGATTGTTGAAAACAGATGACAGGTGTACTGTCATTAATTCTACTTTTCTCACTAGCTCTCTCTATATTTGAAAATTCCATAATAATAAATAAATAAATAAATAAATTCAAATTTACTTAATTTGATACTGTTTGCCATAAATTGAATTTTCGAACCAAGTACCAAAATTATTCTTTGCATAATTTTTCCATTAGAAAATTGCATTGATCATGGAATAACATTTCAATAGTTGATTCTTCAAATACTTGTTGGTAACCACTAATCTAATTACTTTAATAATGTATTTACTTTTCATCCCTAATTGCTCAGGAATTATATTGCATAGATGACTAAGGAAACAAAACAAAACAAAACAAAAAAAGAAATAATTGTGTGATCCAGAAAATTTGGACCAGGCCCAGTTCATAATATTCTATGAGATTCTTTCTTGACTTAAATAGTGCTAGAGAAGTTTTCATTCATATTTGCATGTTTTTTAAGACGGTTAATAAAATATTTTTGTTAACTAGTGAGTACTATTGGAAGTTATGTTCTTTTAATCTAATGAGGTTCAACATTATTGCTGTTAAGTGGGGAGAACTATTCTGTTATCTCTCTCAAACAAAGTAGCAGCAGAAGAACACAGATCACAGATTGAAAATTCACTTAAGGTTTTAAATATTATTATTATAATTATTTGAAATTTCAGAGTATTATGGGGGTACAAACACTTTGGTTACATAAATTACCTTTGCACCACCCAACAAGCATGCCCACTCCCCAGACGGCACGCACTGCATCTGTTAGGTGTGAATTTACCCGTCCCTTCCTCCCCTCTCCCACCTGCCTGACACCCTATGAATGTTACTTTCCATATGTGCACATTAGTGTTGATCAATTAGTACCAATTTAACAATGAGCACATGTGGTGTTTGTTTTCCATTCTTGTGATACTTCATTTAGAAGAATGGGCTCAAGCTCCATCCAGGATAATATAATACGTAGTTTGTCTTTTTTTAGTGCCTAAATAGTACTCCATACATATACCACATTTTGTTAATCCATCTATGTATTGATGGGTACTTGGGTTGTTTCCACCTCTTTATGATTCTGAATTGTGCTGCTATATACATTCTAGTGCAGATGTCTTTTTTATAGAATGTCTTTTTTTCCTTTGGGTAGTTGCCCAGTAATGGGATTGCTGGATCAAATGGTAGTTCTACTTGTAGTTCTTTGAGGTATCTACATATTACTTTCCACAGAGGTTGTACTAGTTTGCAGTCCCACCAGCAGTGTACGAGTGTTCCTATCTCTCCACATCTATGCCAACATTTGTTGTTTTGGGATTTTTTGATAAAAGCTGTTATCACTGGAGTTAAGTGATACTTTGTGATTTTGATTTGCATTTCCCTGATGATTAGAGATGTTGAGTATTTTTTCACATTTGTTGGCCATTAGTCTATCTTCTTTTGAAAAGTTTCTGTTCATGTCCTTTGTCCACTTTTTAATGGGGTTGTTTGATTTTTTTCTTGCTTATTTTCCTTAGTTTTATATAGATCCTAATTATCAGCCCTTTATTGGATAGATAGCACGCGATATTTTCTCACATTCTGTAGGTTGTCTATTTGCTGTAGTGATACTTTCTTTGGTTGTGCAGAATCTTTTTAATTTGATCATATCCCATTGTTTATTTTTGTTGATGCTGTGATTGCTTTGGGGGTCTTCTTCATTAATTCTTTGCCTAGGCTGATGTCTATAAGAATTTTTCCAACATTTTCTTCTAGAATTCTTATGTTTTTGTGCCTTAGGTTTAAGTCGTTTATCCATTGCAAATTAATTTTTGTGAGTAGTGAGAGATGTGGATGCTGCTTCAGTCTTCTACATGTGGCTATCCAATGTTCCCAGCACTACTTATTGAATAGGGGTTCTTTTCCCCAGTACATGTTTTTGTCTGTTTTGTTAAAGATCAGATGGCTATATAGGGATGGTTTTACATCTGGGTTCTCAGTTCTGTTCCATTGGTCTATTTCTTTGTTCTTGTGCCAGTACCATGCTATTTTGGTTACCATAGCCTTGCAGTACAGCTTGAAGTCTGGTAAATTGATGCCTCCCAATTTGTTCTTTCTGCTTAAGGTTGCTTTAGTTACACAGGGTCCTCTCTGGTTTCATACAAAACATAGAATTATTTTTTCTAGATCTGCAAAAAATGATGTTGGTCTTTTAATAGAATTGCATTGAATCTGTAGATCACTTTGGATAGTATAGACATTTTAACAATGTTGACTCTGCCGATCCATGAGCATGGTATGGTTTTTCATCTGTTTATCTCCTCTGTTATTTCCTTCCTCAGTGTTTCATAGTTCTCACTGTTGAGGTCTTTCACCTCCTTAGTTAAATATATTCTTAGGTATTTTATTTTCTTTGCTGCTATTGTGAAAGGTATTGAGTCTTTGATTTGGTTCTCAGTTTGACTGTTGTTGGCAAATATGAATGCTACCGATTTGTGTACATTGATTTTGTAACCTGAGACTTTGATGAATTTGTTTATCAATTCAAGTAGCCTCTTGGGAGAATCTTTGGGGTTTTCTAGATATAAGAGCATATCGTCAGCAAAGAGCAATAATTTAACCTCTTCTGTCCCCATTTGGATGCCCTTGATTTCCTTCTCTTGTCTGATTGCTCTGGCTAGGACTTCCAGCACTATGTTGAATAGAAGTGGTGATAGAACACAACCTTGTCTGGTTCCGGTCCTAAGCGGGAAAACTTGCAATTTTTCCCCATTCAGTATGATGTTGGCTGTGGGTTTGTCATATATGGCTTGTATCATTTTGAAGTAAGTTCCATCTATTCCTATTTTGTTAAGTGTTCTTATCATAAAAGGGTGCTGAATTTGGTTAAACGCTTTTTCTGCATGTATTGAGAGGATCATATGGTCTTTGTTTTTACTTCTGTTTGTGTGGTGGATTACATTTACAGATTTTCTTATGTTGAACCATTCCTACATCTCTGGGATGAAGCCCACATGGTCGTGATGAATTATTTTTTTAATGAGAAGCTAAATTCAATTTGCTAGGTTTTTGTTGAGAATTTTTGTGTCTATATTCATAAGGGATATTGGTCTGTAGTATTCTTTTTTTGTTGAGTCCTTTTCTGTCTTTGGTATCAGGATGATGTTGGCTTCATAGCATGTGTTGGGAGGGATTCCTTCCTTCTCAATGTTGTGGAATAATTTCTACTGGATAGGCACCAATTCTTCTTTGTAAGTCTTGTAGAATTCAGGTGTGAAACCATCTTAACTGGGCCTTTTATTTTAGAAAGTTTTTTTTTATTACTGCTTCAATTTCAATGCTTGATATTTGTCTGTTCAGTAATTCTATTTCTTCCTAATTCATATTTGCATGTTTAATTCCTTTTACTTAAAAATGATTAGTTAGGAAATTGATCATGTAAAATTGCTACTTTGAGTTATTTCATAAAAGTGGTTTTCTGACAGACTCAACAGTGAGATTTATGAGAAGTAAGTATAAATCAAAATCTATTTTTCAGTGGCTGCACATACCTACTCTGATTGTTTTGCCTAAAGAGTTCAAGGATGGATGTGAAATTGCCTAGAAAATTAGATGTAGATTTGTTTCATGTTAAATCTGAGTGAAAAAATATGTTTCAGACTAGCAATATTAGTAAATATTTCTATAAGTATAAAGAAACAAAGCATGTCTACAGGGGCTGTAAGATCAGTGGGTACTAAAATGAAGATCTTTTATTGCTTATTCTCTTCTATCTGGGCTGAATTTTAAATAACCACTTTACATTTCAAATCCAAGTTTACATACATACATGATAATGAAATCCCATTTGATATTAATGGGCTATAAAGAAACTTACTGAAAGAATATATTTAGGAATTTGTTTAGGGAATTTCTATAAAGGAAATGGCTGATTTTAATAATAACTCATAAAATAGCCCAATTTTACAAGGAGTTCATTGGAACATGATTAGTAATGCATTTAAAATGCTTGATAGGCTCTGGTTTTTAAAAAAAGAGCGGTAAGGTTTTCTTAGTACTATAATATTCGGTAAAATGCGTTTCATTTATACAACACAATGAAACTAATATCTGCTCAACTAAGATGCTTTCAAGACAAATTAGATGAAAAATTTTGCAGCTCCATATTTTATTACCTCTATTCATTCACTTGCAACAATAAAACCTGATTGTACTCAAAGATTCAACTTTGAAATATTTACTGCCTTCAGAGATATTGCTGTGATTTTTAAAAATTTTATCTTGAAATAGTTTCAAATTAACATAATTGCAAAAATAATGTAGAAAACTCCCATATACATTTGCATTTCACCAGTTTTTGACATTTTGCTACATTTGTTTTATTATCTTCTCTCTCTTTCTCTAATATATTGATATAAATGTATGTGTTTATATAACACACACATATATGTACATTATAAATATATATACTATTTTATCTGCCCTTTTTTCCCTAAGGCCCCAGTTTTCACTTTTCAAGAACAAGGATATTTTCTTGTGCAATAGTATACTGTTACCAAATTCAAGAAATTTGACATAGACATAAATATTTTACCTAAGTTACACCCCTTATGCCAATTTTGCAAGCTGTCCAATTATGTTCTTTACAGCACTTTTTCCATCACTTCAGAATCCAGTCCAGGTTCATGTATTATATTCAAATGTCATGTCTGTTAGGTATCCTTTAATCTGAAACTATTCTATAGCTTTGTTATTTGTCTTGACACTGACATTTTTAAAGGACTACGGACAAGTTATTTTACATTGTCACTTAGTTTGGGTTTATCTGCTGTCTCCTCATGACTAAATTCGAGTAATATATCCCTGACCAGAATGTTATTTAAGTGATGTTATATCCTTCTCAGGGTATCAAACACATCAGGGGCCACCCATGTCTGTCCCTCATTGGTGATGTTAATTTAGATCATCCAGTTATGTAGTTGCTCACATTCTCTACCTAATAAATTACCTAAATATTCTGTAAATATTCTGCTCTGCATCAAGCTACCCCTGCCACACACACACACCTTGAGTTAGCATCCATTGATACTCCTTTCAGAAGAAATCTTTTAAACAATAATTGCAAAATGATGATTTTCCAACTCAACCACTTCCATTACTAGAAACCCTTCCTTCTTTTCTTCTACTTAATTATCAGTATGAACTTATGGATTACTATTTTATTCAATGGGTAATCAGTTACTTTGATTCTCAAATTGTCTCAGATTTGACTGAGGGTAGTCCATTCAAACTGGCTTTTGTTTCCTTTTGTCATACCTCTATCATTTTTTCTTTCTTAAGCACTTCCTCTCTGGCACAATGACATATATTATTCTCAACTTGTGCACTCCCTACCCTAGTTTTGCAATCAGGCATTTCTCTAAGAACTCTGACTTTTTTTAGTGTGGAATGATACTTAAAAAAGCAAGATCTGTATACCAGGTGTTCTTATGGCTACTTGGACATAATTATAATTAATTGGACAAAGGTAGGAAATTTGTGTGTGTTGTGTGTGTATTAGAAATTCATAGTGATACCTCCATATTAAATAGTTTAAAAAGTTTTGAAAGTTTCAGAATTGTAACATGCATAGCAGTCCAAAAATCTAGCAAAAAAAAAATTAAGATTCATTTGCATTCTCCCCTTCTTCAGAATAAGGATCAACGGTCAAAGTCCTATGTTCTCCTATGTTCAAAAGTTACCTGTGTTACTTTTTTTCTGCCTTTTGTTTGATTATATTATTCAATTGAACAATAATTAGGTTCATATGTCTTTTTAACCTCTTATTGATTTAATTTTATATTTTGAATGGACAGAACTTTACTATGCTTTTGAAGTCTAAATTATTCCAAAAAAATTTATTCAGAGAAGTATCATTCCCTTCACTAACACTTCCACTCTGTTCTCCCCCCACCTTTTAGAGGAAACCAGTTTCACTTTTTTTCTAGTTTATCCTTCCTGTGTTTCTTTTTGCAAAAGTGAGCAGATACATGCATCTTTCCTAATTCCCTCTTTCTTACACTAAAAGTAGCATGCAATATACTTTTTTGCACTTTGTTTTTCTCACTTAATACATTTTAGAAATTACTTTGTATGAGTTCATAGATACCATTTTCATTTTTATAGCTGCTTAGCATTCCATCATGTGTGTGTACCCCAGTGCATTCAAGTAATTGGCTATGTATGGGCATTTGGATAGTTTCCAATACTTTGCTAGAACAGAAAATACTTGTATTAATATTTTCTCCAGCAATGTATGATAAGACCTGTTCCTCAAAGCTTTGCCAACAGAGTGTCTTGTAAACTCTTGACTTTTTCCCAGTCTGGTGGGTGAGAAATGATATTTCAGTGTAGTTTTAAAATTTCCATTTCTTATTGTGAATGAAATTGATAATTTTAATATCTTTTTTGTGAATTCTCCAGTCATGGTTTTTGCTTATGTTTGTACAGGACTTTTAGACTTTGGTTCTCAATTTTTAAGTTTCCTTATTGATTAGAAATATGTGACTCTTGTGATAAATATTACAAATATTTTTCACAATTTGTGCTTTATCTTTGTCTTTGCTTACGGTATTTTTTTTCCAACATGCCCAAATTTGATTTTTATTTAGTCATTTTACTTGTATCTGGATTTTGAGTTATAGTTAGAAAACATTTCCCAGGTTTTAGTGAAATTCATCCATATTTTTATAGTACTTACATAGCTTAATATTTTATGCTACAGTGGTTTTAACATAAATAATACATTTTAAGATAAATCAGAAAAAAACTACACTTATCCTAGTACATTGCAGCTGGCCACCAAAGACAGAATAAATTCAGCTATTCTCATGTTTCCTTTGGTAAAAGCATTTGAAAAGCTGTGAACTGTAGTTAAGAATTTTCTTATTCACTAGAGCTATTTCCTTTTTAAAATAGAGAAAAAGCAGAATCCATTTTCTTCCCCAATTTTAAGGACACAAAAGTGGGAAATATTTCAATGAGGAAAGTGAATGATATGCATGAAAATTCCTGGAAACATTGAGCATATTCATTTCCCCCTTCACTCCCTCATCAAAGACTAATGAACTTAGAAAATTGAGTGATAATTCTCAAGTGCATGCCATATTCCCACCGTAGAAGGGAATGTCGGCAAATGTTCCAGAGGTGCTTCACATTCTGTTTAACTCTAATTTATGGATGGAACTTTCAAATTAACCTTTATACATGCATATTATTTGTTTTAAAGTTACACAAAACACTCAGTTCTACACCTTACCTGTTTTATTTAACAAAAATTACAAAGCTTTTTACATCAAAAAATGTTTCATTCATTTTAATGACTAAATATT
>NW_012152285.1:1226022-1243016 GCF_000956105.1 Propithecus coquereli | reverse complement strand
CTCCTCCAAAATCCACGTTGAAACTTAATTCCCAGTGCAACAATATTAAGAGATGAGGCCTTTAGGAAGTATAAAAGTGCTGGAGGGAACCAGTTGAGCCCTTTGTCCTTCTATCTCTTCTGCTATGTGAGGACACAGCATTCATCCCTTTTCTCCTTCCACCTCCCACCATGTGAGGATGTAGCAACAAGGTGCCATCTTGGAAGCATTGACTGGGCCCTCATCAGACATTGAAGCTGCTGGCACCTTAATTTTGGACTTCCCAGCCTCCACGACTGTGAGAAATAAATTTCTGTTGTTATGAATTACCCAGTTTCAGTTATTTTGTTATAGCAGCAGGAACAGACTAAAACACAGTGCATTTATTTGTTTCTATCTTTTCAATATTGCAAAAATGATGCCCAGGCACCCTTAAATATTCCATTGTCTACCTTCTGAAAACAAAGACACTCTCTTGCACACTGACCCTCCTAGTCAGAAAATCAATAATGATGCAACGTTAACATCGAATCCATAGACTCCAGCCAAATATCATCTATCCCAACAGCATCTTTTTTCTCTTCTGGTCCAGGATTCTCTGAGAATCATTCTTTGTATTTGTTGTCATGTCTCAGCAATCTCCATTATTCTTTTCCCTTTCTCTCAGACTCTTGACAGCAAACTTGATTCATCTGATATCTCCTTGTGACCAGGTGATGAATTCTGGGCTGGAATATTACAGAAATACTGTGTTCTTTTCAGTATGTCACACAAGGAAAAACACAAGGTTGACTTGTTCTAATAACAATGTTAACCTCGATCACCTGGTGATGTTGGTGTCTGCCAGATTTCTTTACTAAAAAGTCACCACTTTCCCCTTTGTATTTAATAGTTTTTTGTGGAGAAGATATTCCAATATTATGTCAATATCCTGTTTTTCGGTAAATCTCTACTCACAAGCCTTAGCATCTATAGACATCTGCGTCCAGTATCAATTACCCTTGCCAAATGATGGTTATCTATTTTCATCTTTCTTCTACATTTATTAGCTGACATTCTCTATAAGGAATAGGTTTTCTTCTTCCTCATTCTTTTTATATCATTGTGGACTTAGGAATCCATATATTATTCAGTGGGCTGTGCTCCAATATTGTCCTTGTTTTGATGGTCAAGTTGCCCTAGATTGGCCAGTGGCAATCACTTAAAGCTGTATCTTTTATCTTTTTGACATTACCCCATCATTATTTGAGCTTTTCATTTTTTTATCATCTAGCAATAGCTTTTCTGGATATATTTTTTGTACTTTCCTTGCCCTAGTCCTAGAGCACTCCAAGAATTGTCAGTTCCATGGAGGATGATATTTAGGAACCAAGACCTTGGCGTTGAGTGTGCTCATTGATACTGGGATGTCATTGCTTCTAGGCCATCTTAGCAGGCAGTGTTAGGAAATAAATGTATGTGTGTGTGTATATATAAATATATATAATGTAATAAATTATTGTGTAATAATAATATGTAATATTACATATGTAATATTATGTAATAAATAGATATATATACATTTATGTATATGAATATATCCATTTATATATACACACACACAAATATAAATAGTGTATACATCCTTATCCTATATTTCCTTATGTTCTCTTTGCTCCCTCCATACTAAGCTGTTTTTGTTCCTTTTTACTTGGCTTGCCTCTTTCAGCCCCCAAATTTTGTTCATACTGTTCCCTTTTACCTAGAGTATTTTCCCTGTCACTCCTACCTTTTCAAGACCTAAACATGCTTTTGTCTAGTTAATGTCTATTTATTCTTGAGGTATCTTCTCAACTGTCAGTTTCTTTCGAGATCTTACCCAAAATTTGACAGAGAAAATTCATAAGGCAAAATCCCCTACTATATCATCTTACAGCCTTGACAAATCTTTTCAAAGTATTGATTACTTATATACTGGTAAACTCATTTATTCAGTCACTCATTCATTTATGCAATTATTTGAGGAGTGCTTATCTTTTTAACTAGTCTGTAATTTCTCTGAGGTATGTATGGTGGGTTATTTTGTTTGTTTTGATTTATTTTTGTTTTTTAATTTTTGTTTCTACTTAGCTGTAACCCCAGAATCTAGCACAATAGCTAGACATTGTAATTATTCAATAAATTTGTGTTGAATGAATCAATGAAAAAGAAAATGTGTCTAGGACTGTGGTTAATGACATAGAATTTGGAGTCAGGTCACTATGAGAGATGGATCTTTGGCAAAGTCAATCTATTTACCTAAGCCTTAGTCTCTTTTATTTTAAAATGGGAGTAATATATAGTTGTGAGGATAAATGAGGTAATTGATGTAGAGCGCTTCGATCACTTTCTTGGCACAGAGGAAACTCTCAAGAATGGTGGTGTTATATCAATATTAATATGTTTATCAACAGAGGAGTTTTATCTATATTCTTAATAAAATTTGATAAGCTAACATCTCTACTGATTTAACTGCTTATATCTGGTGGAAGTCACTTCAACCAACAAACAGAATGTAATGTCAGAAATTTGAACCTACTTAATAAGTTTTCAACCAAAATTTTCCCTAATGCATCCCAGAAAGTTTTGTTCAATTATATATGAAGAAATAATCTGTTTGTATTGTGTCTGCATCCTGAAAAAAAAATTAAAAAAATACTTTAGGTGTTCCCTAAGTACTTTCTTGTGAAATGAGTTATGTGAAAACTTTGGTCAATCTAGTTTACAAATGAATCATCTCTCTCTCCCTACTTTCTTTC
This sequence comes from Propithecus coquereli, assembly GCF_000956105.1. Taxonomy (NCBI): domain Eukaryota; kingdom Metazoa; phylum Chordata; class Mammalia; order Primates; family Indriidae; genus Propithecus; species Propithecus coquereli. Next base: position 1,240,260 of record NW_012152285.1, on the reverse strand, counting down.
ACAGTAATAACTCACTTTTTTTCTGATTAGAAAAGAAATGAGTGAAGATTATTTTAATAAATTTAGATGTATAAAAGGTCATTTTAATCTTTGGTACACAATGCTAAGCTACCTTTTTATATTTTCTTTTAGATTATTCATGATTTGAATCTTAAATATTCTCAAATGTAATCTAGTATGTTATAAAATAAGTATCTAACCTGTGATTTTTTGTTTGTTTTTTCTAAATGGTTAACCAGTTGTCAGAAATACAACTTGTTGAATGGAACATCTTTTCTTTGATAAATTAATATCTCTTTGTCATATATTAAGTTGTTACATATGGTCAGGCCTGTTTATGGGCTTTCAGTTTATTTTCACTCACTCTATTACCAAATAATATTTAACATTATAAGAAAATTCTCTGTATAATATGAAGTGAAAAAATCAGTATAAAATATATATATTCAATATGATCCATATTAACAAAAATGGAGATGGTACCTTGCCAAGGATGTATGCTCAAATATAAACAAAGGTTATCTCTGGATGTGTGGAGCATGAGTGCTTAAAATTTATTTCAGATACATTTCTGTATTTTAAAAATGTTCTGCAATGAACAAATATTACTTATGTAATCAGAAAAAAATATTTTATAATATTAAGATCTCTTGTCTTCTTAAATCTTATTAAATTAGGAGAGAAATGAAATTATGTGGAAGATCTAAGATCTGACTACTCAATTAAGTAGGATCAGAATGCTGTGATAATTCCAAATTATTCTGAGTTCTTAAATGAACTGAGTAACTTGATTCTTAAAAACAAATATGTTTTACTTTAAGGGCAGAATGGAATTCAACAACTAGCAACTAGCAGGAGTAGCAAAAATAGAACAATGGAAAGCATGGTACAGAGCTGTGAAAAATGCATTTAGTAATTTATTGTTATCTAATCCTGTTTTCTTGCATTATATTTAGTTGACCATTCTCAATAGCAGACTTATGAAAAAAAATTCTCCTTTGAGTTACTGGACCAGCCAGTAAAACTCAATCACTAAGGTGTATCAAACTCAGATCTTTACTGCTTTTGGTCCAGTTTTCAGATGCCCATTTCATGCTATCTACAAGTGATAATAGCTTGAATGATGACAGAAAGATCTCACAACATTTACATAATGAGAACCAGGTTTTTAATGTTGGACAAAGAAGTTACAAAATAAACAAGAAGGGAAGGCTGGATTGGAATCAGAGATATCAGTATGAATGCAATGCAGATGGATAGAGAAATTGATATAGATATATTTGTATACATGGGTAAACATACATATATATTTTTTCCAGTTCTGTTTACTGAGGAGTCTAGAAGCAGTGACATTTCAGTAGCAACAAGCACATCCAGGGCTTAGATCTTTGTTTCTAAATACCGTTATCCAATAAAAGAAACCAGGGCTCCTTGGGGGAATGATTGATTCCACACCTGGGGTAGAGAAAATACAAGATAATCCCTGAGCATCTTATAGTACCTAGAAAGTAAGGAAATGCTTTTCAAAAATGTATATATGTAAAAAAACCACAGGAGCCAATCTGAAAGAGATCTCAAGGGCAAAGTTGGAAAAATTTGTGTAACAAAATAAATTATGATAGTATTAGATTATAAAAAAAGAATAAATGTTCATAAATCTATACTGATAGAAATAGATGCTTGAATAAATGGGAAGAAGATTTAAATATTCCTTATAGAATATTTACAATTAATAAATGTAGAATAAGTAAAGAAAATAGAAAATCATCTTTAGATCACAGCAGTTAACAATTGCTGCAGCAAAGATCGAATGAAAATTGTTAAAATCAGTGAACGAAGCTTTAAGGTAAAAGAAGATATTTGCATATCCTCAAACTATCTCCCTGAAAATATTTATTCATTACTGTGGTAGTTTTAAGGTATGTTTACATAAACTTTTTGTACAATAAATGTTATTTGAATGTGGCAGGTAACTATTAATTGCAATGCCTTTTCGCACTGTGTTCTATTAGGGCAGGTTACCAGTTTTAAGGTTTAATTGGCTCATTACATAAAATGAGTATTGGGACATAAGAAATAAATGGTAAATTGCTGATAATCAAACCTGTTCATTTGCACCTTTTGCTAAAATATTTGCAGTCAATGTCGATTTGTGAAAATGACAAAGCAGGAGGTACACTTTTCAATTCTTTGTTCTTCTACTCTTGTTGAAATAATCTGCATTAGTGTTCTATTGCTGCATAACAAATTACCATGAGTTTCGGGGCTTAAAACAATACCCATTTATTCCATCACTGTTCTGTAAATCAGAATTCCCAGTGGGCTCAGCTGGGTTCTCTGTCAGAGTCTCACAAGGCTGTAATTAAGGTGCTGGCCTCTTATCTTTAATCTCTAAGAGAAGAGTCTGCTTTCAGAATTACTCATGCTATTGACAGAATTCAGTTCCTTGAAGCTCTAAAACTTAGGCCCCTGTTTCCTTGCCAAATGGACCACTCTAAGCAAGCAAAGATGCTTATTCTCTTGCTTAGCATCTCTCTTTCTCCCCCCTCCCCCCCCCCCCGCTACCAGTTGGAGAAAATTCTTGGCTTTTTAAAAGGGTCATGTGATTAGATCAGACCCACTTATTAATAGATAATCTCCTTATTTTATGATCAACTGTGTCATGTCATACAACATAATCTATTCATGACAGGGACCTTTCATCACATTTGTAGGTTCTGGGGGATTGGTGAAGGACTTCTTGAGGAGCCATTTTAGAAATTTTGTCTACCACAATAACATCTTGTTTAATCTTTAGAGTTACGTCTCTCATTCAGTTTTGTTCCCGTCAGATGGACAATTTAAATGGAGATAGAATTGTTCTCCTGAATAATACGATCTTTTAGGCATTGCAAACAATATGGCCTATCACGTTGATTTTTGTCAGTGGGGTAAACAGTCTTAGGTTGTGTCAGATCTGTTTTTGTTTTGTAAAGATTTAAATGTGAGAAAACTATAACAAAGCAGAAATGTCCTAAACAAGATAGTTTTGGCCTCATTGTGAAGTCGAAGCATGCAGGCAAGTGGTGACATGAACGTCACAAAGGAGCAAACCTTAATGCACATTCGTGGAATTTTGATAATCACCTTGCGGTACAGCAATCCCAAATGTACAATAATCATCTTTTTGAAAACTCATCAGGTATTGACTGTTCAGCATAAGGGAAAGAGGTTGAGACAGTAGAGCTGACTTGCTATCACTGTAAGACTACTTCTGGGCAAAAACTTCTCCTGGGTTTATCAGCAGTTTCCCTCTTGATTGCAAATGAGCCTGTGTGAGCAGGAGCTCTTAGGATTTAACTTGAGGCTCAATTTGTTGTCTTTATCATTCTTCAAACCTAAAAGGCATGTGGATTAGACTTTTATTGTGACTCAATTTCACTTGTTAGGGAGGATGCCTCAAATAGGATATGACAGAGAATGTCTGATTTAGGTGAGACCATCCTTTAAATTTGTTCCAGCTTATTTACTTGGTAAAGTAACAGCCTACATACACTGAATTTTGTTTCAGTAAAATTTCATATGATTGTTTTTATGTTTGGAGTATAAGATTTGGTGAGTACTAAAATTTGAAGGATAGTAAACTAAAAATCAATTTTTTGTATATAATATTCTTTGGAACACACTGAAAAAAAAAACCCATAGTTCTGACACAAAGTTTGATTCTTTTCCTTGTGAAATGAAAGCTGCTGATATTTTTGGTCATCCTTCTATGTCTGCTTACATTTCTGAGTAATAACCTGACACCCTTAGGCAGAGAGTCCTGTGGTGTTGAGAATTTACTCAGACAAGCACTTTGATTGATATCTGTTAGGAGTTGTATTCCTTCAAGGACAATAAAGGGTTTAGAAAATGTAACTATCTTCATCTGAAATAAATTGAATATGTAAAATTTAAATGTGAAAAAATATCCTTGTATTATTTAATGCTTTACATTTCCCTGGTTAGTAAAATGATGTTTTAAACCAAGTTTCTAAAAATTTTTTTACCATTGGAAAGATTAAGAACTCAAAATAAAGTAGAATGTTGAGCCAATTTCCAAATAAAACAATTTGAAAATTCAGTTTGCATTGTAAATATAATTTTTTACTTGTGAATTATAAGGTGAAGTGGTTTTAGATAAAACTCATAAAGACCTGAATGTGTGGACTGTGGAGTCCTGGTTTTGAATCTCAATTACTAGTGATGTCAGTGTGAATAAATAAATAAATAAAATAAAAAATGCACAGGTAAAAGAAAAGAAAAAGGACAGTCAAAGCAAGCCTCAAAAACAAAATGCAACCCTAAGTACTAAAGGAATTTATATTTTATCTTTAACATTACCTCTAATCATAGATGCTGTAAATGGATGGCAGGTAATTATCTGATTCAAAGTAAAACATATTAAAGTCTTCCTTGTTCAGATAGTTCTGGCAAGTAGTTTTTCTTTGTTTTGAATCATGCAAATAATTACCTCTGTTTATTACTTCCATTTGTTAGTGTAGGTGTTGCCTTAGTCTAGATCCTAACAAAAACAGAGCTTTTTGGAGGCATTTTAAGAAACCCAACTGTTAGATATCATTTGGGAATATTTTGTAATGCAGTGGAACTTAACCTTTTATAGTTTTAAACTCTGAAAACTATAGACTTTTCTTGCAAAAAAAAAAAAAATCCCATATATAGAAAATTCTCTGCACAATTGGGGGATTCTAAGACACTCTAAAACCTGGCAGTGAAAACCAGGTTAAGAACCCTCATGGTTACGGAAATCAACTTGCTGCTGATTTCCAGCCAAATTGAAAAGTTATTACTTGATAAGCACCCTGAGATATATATTGAAAATTTAAAAGAAGAAAATTATAGAAATTGGGAAAATGTTTGCATGGGGGTCTGTTTCTTTAATATAGAGTAGATTACTGGAAGAAATGTTTTGAAGATGTTGTAAATATTCTTGTAGTTTTATTATGTTTGATAAAATGCTGTTTTAAATACAATTAACGTTTTGAAATTTGCCTAGATCTCTGTAAAACCAAATTCATGCAATCATTTCTCATTTCTACCATTACTAGTTATGGTTCATACATTTTTTTTCTTCCTTATTTGTCAATAACACTACTGATACATTTTCCTTGTCAGCTGCTGTGCTAATTTCTTTCTTTGATATTTTTATTTAATCAGTATACATTAATTCATATTCATATTTGATGTTTCTCTCTCATCTTTCATTTTTATAACCCCAGTATTATTCCATTTTATATATTTTCTTTTTATCACCATTGTTCATATTTTTAAGCACAAAAACCAAAGCAAAGTACATGTTCATTACTATCCTAGTCTGCTCAGGCTGCCGTAACAAAATACTATAGACCGGGTGGCTTAAACAACAGAAATTTATTTCTTCCTGGTTCTGGAGGTTGAAAGTCTGAGATCAGGTTGTCAGCATGATCACTGCTGGTAAGGCCTCTCTCCCTGGCTTACAGATGGCCACCTGCTTGCTGTGTGCTCCCGGGACAACTGGATGACAGGGGACTACACAGATTTTCTGGTGTCTTTTCTTTCTTTTTTTTTTTTTTTTGGTGTCTTTTCTTTTAAGGGCCCAAATTGCATCATAAGGGCCCCACTCTCATGACCTCTTCTAATTCTAAATACCTCCCGAAGGCCCCACCTCCCGAAGGCCCCGTCTCCTAACATCACATTGGGGTTAGGCTTCAACATACGCCCTGGGGTGGGGCATAATTCAGTTAATAGCAACTGTATTTGGGTTGCAGTATGTTCTTGTAGAGTTCAAACTCCTTGGGTCCACTTCATGTTTATCTTTTCTCAATATCTAAGACTGCTGATTTTTGGTCACAGGATTCTGCTAGCACAACTCATTCATTCATTCACAATCTTTAAGCCACCTGTCAGGCCCTATACTATCTGTACCTTCCCCCTGAACTTTCTGTTTTACTTCCTTCTGTAGCCACGTGGACCTCCTTGCTGTTTTTTGAACATACCAAGCACTCTGACCTTTGGGGTTTTGCTCTATTATTTCCTCTGCCTGGAATATTCTTTCCCTATATATCTGCTTAAATAAATTTCTCATTTTCTTAAAGTCTTGATTCAAATCTCGCTCTCTCAGTGAGACCTACCCTGACGCCCTGTTTAATTCTGCTCCGTGTTCCCATGTACCCAGTCCCCTTATTCCCAGTCCCTTTATTCTGTTCTTCATATTTCTTCCATAGTACTTACCATCTTTTGGTAGATTATATAATTTATTTATTATTAGTTCCCCTCACCCCAATCACCAAATACATGCAAACCAGAATATAAGCAACATGAGAGCTGAAGGTAAGGCTCTTTATATCCTTTGTTTATTATTAGATCCAAAATTTTTATAACCATGCCCAAAGCTACTTAATAAATATGCTTTAAAAGCATTATATGAACACCTATTATGTATTCAGCATCAAGCCAGTTGCTAGATGCAGAAATGAGATCTACAGACCTGTCATCCTAAGGAGCTTGCAGCCTAGAAGGAAAGACAAGCAAATGAATGGGATCTATTGATTGCATATCATCTATAGGTGCATTGGAGATATAATGTGCAAAACTCAAGGAGGATACAGCCCTCCTGTTGCTCACGGTTTAATCAGTGATCAGATTTATTATTAAAGTAAAGTACTTTCTAACTACTGATATGTTAGATTGATGTGCAAAGTGTTGTGGGACCATAGCTGTGAGTGGTCGGAGTGGTCAGGGAGGGATCCCCAGGCAGGCAGCCCCTGGAAGTGAGCAGACTGTGAGGTAGGTAGGTAAGTTAGGTGTCTGGGGAAGAGCATTCCAGACAGAGGGAACGACATCTGTGCTTAGAGGCAGTGGGGTCTTTGTATCCATTCCCAATTTAGTGCCTTACTTCTTGGCTCTTGCCACTGCAACCTTGTGCACTATCTGGCACTACTTCTGAGGTGAGAAATCCTTTTTAAACAGAGGTCCCAGGCTGTAGCCTTTAGATATGTTTTTACAATCCACCTAATGTTTAAAGGCATTAAAGCCAAAATTTAAAAGTCTGGGCACTTCTACATAAACATGTATGGCTTTTCTTTAAAATCTGATGAATGGGCAGCACTGCTCCACAGGCTCACAGGGCTACAGCCTGCTGGTGGGGAACATGCTTTCTCATTTGCCCTGTTCACCATCTTGTCCGGCCCCCGCAAGCTTTTGAGTTTGTGATCCTTGGACTGAAACTGGAAACCAACTTGCCCCTTGTGGTAAGCAGTTTCCTCTGCTTTGTTGCAAAGTCCCTGGGACTTTGCATTAATTGTCTGAATCTTGGGCTCTATAGAGATAGTGTGTGCATGTGTGAGTGTATGTGTGTAGATATATGCATATATATTTAACATACTATGCATAAAATTTTATTTTTAAGTTAAAAATGGAGTGATTTTAGAGCAAAATTAAAATGAACTCCCTTGGACTGTTTAATATTAAATACCTAGGAAGGCAAATAGAATTTGTTATATATCCCACTGTGGTATAATATTATAAGTTTGTGTTATCCTTGTCATTATTATTAACTTACATATAATGACTGCTTACTCTGGGTTGGGTACAGAGTTAAAGGCTTAATATGCATTGTCTCAGTTATTTTCTTACAACTCTGAAGTAGATCTTAATATCCACATTCTGTAGATTAGGAAGTTGAGGATCAGAGCAATTAAATAAAATTGTCCAAAGTTATAGAGCTAGAAAGATACAGAATTGAAATCTGAATCTGGCTTAAGCGATATAGGTACATGTATCCCTTCCACCCTAGGCAAAGAATAGGCCCATTTTTCAGTGCCTAGTTAGCTACTAGTTAATAACCCATTTTTGGATGTTAAAGCACATCCCTGGTATATGTTGTTTCATGTTTGTTTTGGAGGAAAAGAATGTAAGAATGATATGTAATGAGTGTTTGTCATCTGCCATTTTATATAGCAGTTGTTGAAAATATGATAGTAACTATTTAGTAGAAGATATGGGTGTTCTTTTGCATTTCTTTATTAACTTAATGTTTATTAAATGAAATTACTGTGTTGATATTTGTTTTAAAGATTTCTTGATTCTATAGCAGTCTTTATCTATAAGACAACCAGAATTTAATCTAGTCAAAGCTATGATATCAGTTCAGCATTTGTTTTGTTTTGTTTTTCTTTGCTACTTTGGTCTTATATTTTATCCATGATATTTAATTAGATTAAACTCAGCTCATTAAATCTTGTACAAACTAATTGGTTCTCCGATAAGAGAGCTTTGCTTTCTTGTCAACTCTTTGATATCGTCACAAGATTAGGTATCATTTGTATTTAATGCTAATTATTTTATAAATGGAGTGGTGATTTTCATATGTCTAATATATGAATACAGATTTCTAATGGATTTAAAAAAAATCAAGATGCAGTTTGAAGGTACTCTGAATCATCACCTTAATTTCTGGGTCACTGTGGGGCATAATGCTTGGTGTCTTGGTGCACAAAAATAGAGATTATAAACCATAAAGTTCTCTATTAAAGATAAACTGTTTTGTGTTTATTTGCATAGACATCAATTACATTGCTATATAGAATATTTATCATATAGGATGTCAAAATGGAATATATAAATATTGCTCTAATAAGAAAAAAATTTAGTTCAGAAAAAATTGCATCAAATTGCAAAATAAAAAGAAGAAAAGTCTACAGTAATTTCATTCAGCATGTACTGAAAATGCTTGTTTAATAACTGAGGCAATAATCATTTCTAAGTCAAGAAGATACCTCCAGTGTATTTAATTATGATAATTTATATTTCACAAAAATAATACACTTTGATAGCCCTTTGTTCCTTATAGAGTCAGTTTCTATAATTCCCTCTAATTATATTAATTTTTCATGAATCCTGGGTACACATTCCTATTACTTACTATAAAACTGTCCCTGAAGTACTGATGGAGGTTGCACAGAAAGGGTAATGAGTATTCAGCTCCCCTTTTTAGAGAGACATGGCTAATTTATAACAATAATCTCAACAAGGTTTCTTCTACATCCCACAGACATTTATTAAGCACCTTTGAGATCCAGGTACTGTGTAAGGTTTGGGGAAACAATATAATACAAATATAAATAAAAAGTAGGAAAGACAGATGTGTAAATAGATACATAAATGTAAATAGAGTATGAGAAGCTTTGATAGTGTCATGGGTATGATGAAAATATATAGGAGAATGTCTAACTCAGGTTGAGTCAGGCAACGGGAAGTTGGGAAGAAAAGCTGATATGTAAACAACTGTGAGAGAGGATGAGTAGCACTTCATCCCCAGATTCTGAAAAGTGAGTATGATGTGTGGGTTAGAAACTTGTTCAAATGGTCTAAGTATCTAAATAACAAACCTATGAGAGGCTACAATTAGCTGGTTCTGCAGATGCCTTTATACCAAAATTAATAATCAAAATATAAACCTATATGAGAACAAGAGGAAGTAATTCACTCCAACAGGAACATATCAGACAAGTTGAACAAAAAACATCCCAATTAACTTAATATTCCTCAATTATACTTTCAGAACAATTTTAGCAAGTGGACAATAAGGTTAGAAAAGACTAAAATAGTAAAATATTAGTAAGTAAACTGTTTGTCATAAGTCATCTTCTGCACAAATAATTATGGATTTCTGCAGTTATATAAAATACTCCCAAATATAATCTGTTCATAAAATTGCAGGGTGTAATTTCATGGTTGTCTGTGTTGGCTTTCACTTGTGGCTACCTGTAGTAGTGGCAGATCTTTCTGTACGTATAAAGTGGAGACAAAAATGGTAGAAAATGTGCAAAATTTTAAAACAATTCTCTTCTAAATTGTCTGGGAAGATATACTTACAATGAATCATTCTTTTATAGAAATATGTGGTGATTAATTTCCAAGAATCAACATCAAGGAAGAGCTTTTCTTCCTGTGATAAGTCTTGGGAAAACCACTTACTCCTAACTATCATCCTCTAACTACGATGCCACAGTATTTTGATAAAGGCCTGTTATTTTTCATTCCCTTTTCTCTGCTACAGTTTTTCTTTAAAATGTTTGCAATCCTAGGAGGAGTAACAGGATGGTGGTCAGACAAGGACAGTAAGGTGAAAGATATATATGGGGAAATAGATAAGATGGATCACAGAGGGGTCAAAGGGTAAACTCAATCTATATCAGGGTTTACTAGATCGAAGTAAAAATTGATATAGGATCACCTTCAAGATGTTAATCTCTCACATTGACTTAGATATTAGAGTTGCTTTTGGAATCACAGACCTGTTGTATAAGCCTGACTTGCCATTTATTAGCCACACAGTCATAGGTTTACTTCGTTCTGTAAACTTCCTTTTCCTCAGTGGGAAAAATGAAGATTTGGGCATTCCCCTCCCAGGCAGAAAATTAAACAAGATAATGCTTGCAACACATTTACCACAGTGCTTGGCATATGGCTGTTGCTATGGACTTCATTATTCTTGTTTATTTTATTATTGCTGATTATCAGGCTAGTATTCTTATAATAACCTGATCACAAGGGAATAAGGAAAACCTTCAAGAAACTGGGTAAGTCAATAAGGGCAGTGGAACTTTCAGGTTCGAGTCTAGCCCCAGGATTACAGACTACTAATGAATTCAGTGAGGGGTAGGGCTTTCTGCCTCATGGGGTATTCTCAGCCTCCACACAGCACAGTGAACTCATGTAAAGATATTGCACAGGAATCCCCTTTGGTGTGATGCCAAGGAAGGGCTTGCTAGTCTATTTTAGTAGTTGATTTTGTTTTAATGCTTCTGTTGCTACCTCTAGGAAATAGTTAGCACAAGTCCAGAATCAGTAGAAGATGAGTTTGGATTAGTTTTTCAGTAGCACTAATGAACTACCTGGAGTTAGAAACATGCCCTCCTGGCCCTGCGGTGGTGAACAACATGCATTTGTCACATGCCAGGGTAGATTTAATGCTTGGTCTGTACAGTGAAACTGTGCTTTTCTTTGTTTTCCTGCAAAGTTAGCTCACCTTTGGGACCACATCTAAAGGTTAAATGCTATGGCTTTGCCATTGATGCAAATTCAGCTAAGATGAGCTCAGCTGGAGTGGATCCCAACTGTAAACTCTGGCAACTGTGCAAGAAGTTTTTCTTTGCCCCCCTGAGCAAAAATAGAAACATCTATTACCAAGAAACTATACAATTTGCATGGAAATTATGGCCAAAATGAGACTTTTTTCCAAGATGAATTTTTAAAATTGTTTTATTGGTTTCTTATAGCCTACAGTGTTGACATTTGTGGATCACCTTTACTTCATTTTATTTTTTCCAACCTTTTATTATATCTGTTCTATTACTAACAAGGATTTTACCAAAATATGCAAAGGATCAAACTTCTTTTTTAAGAGATGTAGCTGGAAGGAAATTACATTTTTAATGCTAATTTCAGTTCTTTCTGATTTTTGTTGTTTCTGCTTTGTTTCCCAGAACATATTCATTAGAGATTGTCCAAATAACTTCTAGTAAGGTTTCTGTGGCCAAGGCAATTTGATGAATATATGCAAACAGTCTTAGAGGATTTGGATGTTCACATACATGCCACTTATATTGATGATTGTGTCTCCTTAGCTTAGTTTTAATTGTCAGAATTCATATCAGCATATATATCTGTATTTTTAAAATGCTTCTGAAAAAGGATAACATATACAAGCAGATTTATTTTTCCGTTGCATTCCTGCCTTAATTTAATAATAGAATATAGCTTTCAAAAGCTACTGCTGTATCTCTAACACTGACAATACTTCGGAGACAAGTGTCCAATTTATATTTCATTGACCCCATAGTTTCTGGCCCCAAAATATTAAAGAACATGATTTGACATAATTTAACTATAACCACGTTATATATTTTGTGAGCCCTATTTAGTCCATCTTACGTACTTGGACCTCTGTTGAGGCAGGGTGTGAGAATGACGTTTCTCTACATGTATATTGCCTGGGGCTGTTCTTGAAATCTCGCTCATGCTCCATGAATTTATAGAAACACAGAGGAAGCAAAATTTCAGTTTTCCAGGAATACAGTGCACTTGATAGCAACAGTAAAAAAGTAATCAACATTTAATGAATTCTCACTGGGCCAAGTACTCCTCCTAAATAATTGATATGTATTGACTCATTTAGTCTTCAGAGCAACCCTATGAGACAGACAGTTATTTTATCAATAAGACAGCTGAGGCCCAGAGACATTAAGGTATCTTGGCCAAGATTACCTAGCCACTAGCTTCCAAAGCCAGAATTAAACTGACAGAGGTTGTATTCATTTCCTATTGCTGCTGTAATGAATTACCACAAACTTAATTGCTTAAAACAACACAATTTATTATCTTAAGTTCTGGAGGACAGAAGTTCAAAATGAGTCATATTAGTCTAAAATTGAGGTATTGGCAGGGCTGCATCCCTTTCTGGAGTTCTAGGTGAGAATCTGTTTTTTTTTTTTCCTTTTATAGCTACTCAAAGCTTCCCATATTCTTTCAGTCGTGGCCCACTTCCGTCTTCAAAGCCAGCAGTGGCCTGTGGAGTGTTTCTAACACCACAACACTCTAACATTCTCTGTTCTGTCTCCCACTTCCACTTGTAAGAACCCTTGTGACTACATTGAGTCCACCTGGATAATCCATGATAATCTCTTTATTTTATGGTCAGTGGATTCCAAACCCTAGCTCCATCAGCAACTTTATAATTTCCCTTTACATTTAACATGACGTATCACAGGTTCTGGGACTAGGATGTGGACATCTTTGGGAGGTGATTATTCTGCCCTACCAGTGGTTATTTATTACCACAGATTAATTTCTTTAATTTAGCTTTGTGATTAAATTACACAAGCTATTTTCAATGTCCCCAATGCATTGTGGCTACGTGGTAGAAGACATTTGCTTTAGGCTAGAAAGCAAAACTTGAGACCAAGATTTCTGTAAAAGTGACTTATCTAAGAACTATTGCCAGGAAAAATACATAGAGGAGTGAAAAAGTGGGATTAAGAGGGGAAGGAAGCCAAACAAAGGTATGATATCAAGCGAAGCCACAGGTAGCATAACTTTGATTCCGTCCTGCCCAGAAAGCTCTGGAAACAGTATGGGTCATACCACAGAACTGCACTGCACTTATGAAGGGCAAGAGGACTGTAGTATTTACACCCCTGCGCCCCAGTTATTAGTTAAGCACTCTCTCCCCACATAAATCCCCATGTGTTTCCTGCTCCCCTCATAGATAAAAAGTCCAGTTTCCTGAGGGCATTCCCATAAAGAGGCCTAGTTTTGAGTGGTGAGTGAAAGTCTATCATGAACGTATGTGCACTACAATGGTAAAAGGGACCCAGGGGAAATGGGCAGAGCACTGACAGCATCTGCCACAGCATTTCACTGCTTCTACTCATATTCTTAACTTTCCATATCATGTTATACATTATGGAAAGACACCAGCACCAAACAGTACTGCCTCTCTCTTATCTGCTGATGGAAATGAGAGGCTACAAAAATAACTACAGAATCCATCTGCCTATCAATAAACATTCATTTATTTATTCATAGAATCATATTAAAATACCTATTTGCATATGTAACTCCTTGCCAGGTGTGTTGTATAAGAATATCCCTTTCCTCGTTGGGGAAAAGGAGGAAAATTAATCTTGGAGTATTGGAGAACTGCTGGGAGGTCAGGACTGGATTTGGTGCCTCAGTAAGGAGAAAGCAGAGGGGGAGAAAACAAACTTCTCTATCAGGTTAAACACTCACAATAGTAGTATGGTTAATATGAGCCTCAGTTAGTGAATGATGAAGCTGAGGATCAGAAAAGTTAAGGATTGGCCCATGGTCACACAGCTGGTAAGAGACAGAGTGTGGATTAGAAATTGTGTCTGACCCCATATTTAAATCCTATATCTTCCATTACTCCAGGAACCTTCTAGGAAAGGGGAGAGGTGGGTAAGGGGGTGTATCTAAAATCCTGAAAGGGAAAATAGGAGAGTATGGAGAAAAATAAACCTCTTCCTAATTTCGTAAGGCTTTAAAAAAAAAGAATAGCCCTTTCTTTCAAGATGTCAATAGAAAGACAAAATGTTCAAACAAAAATAGATACAAATTTTAGACACTAAAATTTGGTATTCCAGGCCGGGCGTGGTGGCTCACACCTGTAATCCTAGCTCTCTGGGAGGCCGAGGC
>NW_012152285.1:1184226-1215349 GCF_000956105.1 Propithecus coquereli | reverse complement strand
GCTAGGATTACAGGCGTGAGCCACCGCGCCCAGCCTTGGAGGGGTGGTTTCTTATCTTTGCTGCCCTTGTCCTACATTTCACCACTCCCTCCTTCTCAATGGCTGAGCTGTGAACCTTCTTGACATTGTAAAGTAATTGTAACAGTGCAAAGATCAGGGCCATGTTGCACCATGTGTTTATTGGGAAGGTGGCCCCAAACAGCCTTTGGAAGACCTGATTCTAAGATCCAAAATGCCTACAGAGTACAGCTCTATTTTGGTATTCTGTTGAGAATCTGCCCAATTTGCACTTGTATTTTTTTGTTTTGTTTTTACAAAGATGGAGGAAGGAAGGAAGAAAGATCAATACCCTAGGAAAAAAATACTAAGAAATTGAGGCAAAAGGAAACTGTATATATGGGGATAGGAGAGGGGCATAGGAACAGAAGATGAAACCAGCACCAGTTCTGGGAGGTTCAGTTTGCCTTTTAGAGCTGGGCCATAGAGCTATGCTTCTCAGCAAACAGTGCGATGAGAGAAGTGTTTAGTTGCATGCAACAGATTGTGCATAAAGCATAAACAGACTGATTGCTCAAGATTACCTACATTACTGGTACAACCCTACAACTATAAGTCCATCACTGCTGCTATGTTGCTATTTTGTGTTACCCATTATTTGCAGAACTGCATGTTCTAGGGGTAGGTAGGATTGCCATCCTCTTGCGAAAGGTGAGTTATCTAACAAAGGCAGGTGCCCAAATAGAAGTGCATTCCATTGGGCTGGGAAAGTACCTAACTAAGCATGGCCAAGAAATGTTCACTAATGGCAACAAGTGCCAGAATTGTCCCAGAGGTCTTCACTTAGGTTATCTCACTGAATTTTTATCTGCAATGTAGACATTATAGTCCTACTTTCACAGACAAGTAAATTCAGGCTCAGCAAGATCAAGTAACTTAAACATCTTATATAACTAAAAGAGTCCAGAACTATGTATGTTGGACTCCATTGTCCATACTCTTTCCATCACACAATATAGGAAATTGCAGATGGAAGGAAAAATAAGTAGTAGGAAAAATATTTTGGAGAAGCAATTTCAGATGCATCTTTAAATTAATCAATCTATGTGGAGCATGTGGCACAGTCTCTGGCACATGCTAAATGCACAAATGTGTCAGCTATTATACTAACACATTGTTTTAATAATTAGTCCTTTGGCAATGTAATGACAGCTTTTGTTGACACTCATACGCAGGATTATAGGATTTATAGCTAACAAAAGATAGTATATATTGTGATTTATTCTTATTAAAATCTCTTAGCAAAGATAGTAGTTATTAGTGTTTTAACCATTCTATGGCTTTTACACTAACAGATAATTTAAATATGATTCAGGAAGTTAGGATCCGACATATGATCTTGGTTCTGTGTGTCAATTTGAGTGTTTTAATCCTATCTAATTTTAGGCTTTCTCTAGATATAAATAGTTTG
Organism: Propithecus coquereli; assembly: GCF_000956105.1. Taxonomy (NCBI): domain Eukaryota; kingdom Metazoa; phylum Chordata; class Mammalia; order Primates; family Indriidae; genus Propithecus; species Propithecus coquereli. The sequence continues at coordinate 1,213,881 of NW_012152285.1, read as the reverse complement.
TTCTTGAGGATCAAGGTGAAATACCTCCATGCTGAAAAGTTTCTTGGAGACACTTTGTGCAGTGTTATTTGAGAGTTCACCACTTATATCTTGTGTTAAGTAGTTTGGATGGACCTCTCTCTAGATTCTACTGTGATCTGGTTCCTGCCCTCTTCTCTAGTGTTCTCCTTACTCCCTGATTTCTACTTTAGTGCTCCAAAAACACATAAGTATTTGTAGTTTCTCCACTGGTTCTCAATTCTCTGCTTCCCCTCACAGGATCCTTTTTACTTAAAATGCCCGACCACTTCCGAGCTGACACCCTGCTCCGCTCCTTACCTTACCTGCTAACTCTTTAGTATTTTTAAGGCTCAGTACACTTAACAAGTTTTTCCAGGAAGGCTGTGCCAAAAGTCTTCTCCAAAAAGACAGCACCAGCCACTCTCCTCTGTGCTCTGGGCATACCGTTGTACATCTTAATTTAGTTCAATGACATTTCATTATAATTTGCTTTTTCCCCAACTCTATGCTTAGACATTATATGGATGAGAAAACTAAGACTATAAGTACTTGAGGGAAAAGACCAATCCATGACAGAGTATAGTAGGCATTATCATTTCAACATATTTGGCATTGGTGGTCCATATACCTACATGATTATCCACATTGTTTTATGCTTTTTGTGTTTGTGGTTGTTGTTGGCTTTTGGGGAGGGTTATTGGTGGGAATTTCTACTGAGGCAGACTATTTACCTCCTTAATGAAGACATCATAAATCTTGAGGAGTTACTTCTTTGGGCTCTTTTTATCATCTTATTGAACTCCTAAGTGTTCTTCCCATATCTTGCTGCTTCTCATAGACTACGTGACACTACCAGAGGGATCTTTTTAAAACTTATAAAAATTATGTTACCTGCAAGTGCTTAAATAAATAATTAAGATTCCCCAATGCCACAGCCTAGTCTTCTTTGCCTGCTACAATCTGGCTCTAGACCACCTTTCTGACTGAGTCTCCCAAATACCCTCAATCCCACTTAGTTCCAGAAAGGCCATAATTCACACTCCTCCCATTATTTAGAACACTCTTCCTTCTATAACTACAAACAAATTATATCAGTATTTCAAGACCTGGTAAATGTCTCCTCTTTCACATAGTGGTTTCTAAGGTTTCTACACACATGCAGTTTCTTTTCCTTCCAGATTCCTTCATATATACCTAACTTGTGGGATAGATAACTTCTCCTCCTTGTATTGTAATTATTTTTGTGCTTCTTATGTAGACTCCTAGAGTTTCAATTTTCCCCAACTGAAAAGTGAATATAAGCAAGTGTAATAGTTATTTCTTTGATTGTAAGTAACAATGCACGACTCAACCTAGTAAGAGTCATAAAGGACCATATTGAATGGGTAATGAGGTATCTTATAGACTCAAGATTCATAAGGTTCCTTGGGCCTCTCAAAAATTATGAGCACCAAGAAATCCATTGAAAACAAGGAAAATTCTCTCATCTCAGCTTTTCTATTGACACCTCTCCTTCTTTCTTGCTCCGGATCTATTTTCTCTGCCTTTTCTCTACATATGGTAGAGAGGGTCATAGCTTCCAAGTTTTTTTGGTTTTTTTTTTGGGTTTTCAGGTAAAAAAGTGTCCCTGATTCCCAGTTATTTCTAAACAGAATCTAATTTGCCAGCTTTGTCAGGGCCATTTAACCCTAAGCAGCTACGAGCATATGAGCCTACTGACAAAGAATAGGTTATCAAAAGCTCACCTGAGTAGACTTGGAGTACAGGACATTCTTAGAAAATTGTGATTATGGTGATCTGAGAAGTCACTCTAAAAATGTATCATTATAGGATCATCTTAATGATCAAATATGATAATTTAAGGTACAAGATGTCTAGTATGTGGTACCTAGAGTCAGACTACCTGGGTTTGAATCCCTGCTCTGCCACACATTGGCTTTATGGCCTTGGGAAAGTTGCTTAACCTTTATTTACTTCAACTTCTTCATCTATGAAGCTGAGAAACTATAATAGTAACTAAATCAAAGGATTGTTTTGAAGATTAACGTTTTGAATATGTAAATCCCTGTTACAGAAATTGACACATGATGATCACTCAATAAATATTACCTATTGTTAGCTAAAATTTGCATAGATGCTGATTTATAATTAGCAAGAAATAAAAGTTTGTTTCCAATCTTTCACATTGCCTTTATTAAACTATAAATTTCTTGAGAGTAAGAACTATGCATTATATATCACTGTAACTGTCTTAGTGTTTAACATGGCTTCTTACACAGTTAACAGATGGATAGATGGAGGGATAAATGGATAAATAGAAGGACAGAAAGAAGGAAGGGAGTGAGAAAGGGAAGGAAGGAATGTGGGAGGGAGAAGAAGGTATCTGATTTGCAAATACATTTTGAATTAGGAAGGTGGATTTGGCTGCTCGTTCATCAAATGCATGCTGCACTATTTTCCTTAATCTGCAGATTAAGGAAAATAGTGCAGCATGCATTTGATAGACTGATATTACTTACTGCGCTTTGCTTTACAGGTCAAAATGCTAGACAACTGTGACTGGTAGTGATATGAGATTTCTTAATTTTGTGATTAAGAGTGAAGAACGGCAACTGATTGTTGAAAGCCTCATGCTGTAGCTGCACATAATTAAAATCACTAGGTACCTTAATTAAGATTATTAAAAGTTTCATTAAGACATTAATTAGTAGATTATTTGCTGTATGATTTTTAGAAATCTATTAAATGATACGATGTTTTGTTAAACTACAAATTGTATTTATTGAGTATTTTCTTTTGAGCATTTTAGATGTAGAGTCTACAGAAGTTATTGTTGAATCACCAAGTAATTAGCTGCAATGTAGATTACATTTTTGTTACTGCTGAGAAAGCATTATTTAAGCTCTTGGGCCTGATTAGATGATCTGCCCTCAGTTGTAGAAGCATAAAATTATAAGAATGGAAGAAAGTGGCAGAGAAATGTTTTGTGCACAACAGTGGACTTGACATTAGGTAAATGCGAGTCTGTCTATGCTGTTACCCAATGAGGGTGGTTAAGTTAAATACAGCCTGTAGAATAGCCTTTTGATCACAGCCTCAGAACTTTCAGATACATATTTCAAAGGTCATGGAGATAGCATGGTTAATGGAAGGTACATGGTCATTGAGAAGAAATAAATCTGGGTTAAAATCCAGATCAGCCACTTTTTAGCTATATAACTCCAGGCAGGTCCTTGAATCTCTCTGAACTTCAGTTTGTTCAACTATTCAGGGGAAGGCAAACTTTTTCTGTAAAGAGTCAGATAATAAATATTCTAGACTTTACACATCACATATGGTCTCTGTCACATGTTTTTTGTTTTCTTGTCTTTGCTTTCTTCTTCTTTCAAACAATCCTTCAAAAATGTAAAAAAAATCATTCATAACTTGAGAGCTTTACAAAACCAGGCCACTCACTGGTTTTGGCTCAGGGGCATAGTTTGCTAACCTCATATGAATGTATAATTAAGAGATTTCACTTTTAAGCAGCAAATATCTGGCACAGAGAAGTGCACAATTGTATATGGTTCTCTCAATTATCAATGAAGCTAAAACTTTTGGTCAGTTTCAATTGTGCCACAGCTGTTTTCAAAATGACCCTACTCTCCTACCATATGCGCTTCACGATTATCTGTTATAAATTCAAAGTGACAATTTATGGCTCTTGCTACCTGCCTTCCCAGTGTTCTCAGCTGTGCTTGATTAAGCATTACTTAATTATGTAATGACAGTAAGGGAAACGCCTAGTGCACCAGCACCTTGGCGTTCATAGAGCAGTAGCTCTGCGTGGAGCATGATAGGAGAATTATAGAGCAGATACTGAGTCAGTTCTGCAGGATCCAGAACATAAAAGGCAACAAAAGTTTTCCAAATGTCTTATATCTGTCAATTATTGTCATGCACATGAAATATCATGGGTGTATCAGGTAGAGGGACTGACAAGAACCATTGGATGGTGGGGAAGGAAGATTTCTTAGTGGTACTAATTGTCACTGTTAACTTTATCCAAATAGTTTTCTTCTTACAATTATCTAGGAAGGCTTTAATGGTTTCCCTAGCAATTCTCTAGCAATTTTAGCCTCTAACAACAAAAAAGAAAACAAAATAACAAACCCAGACAGCTGGGGAACACATTGGCCACATATTGCTTCCTTCTAGACTTGTTTTTTTTTCCTCTTCCAGAGATTTTATATAGATTTAACAATGTGCTAAAACAAATTACTGAGTTTTTAAAGACATTTGTATAGTCAATATACAGCCATTTCAAATTGCTTCTCTCCCAATCCTGTTAACCTATTTCTCTCTCCTCCCCCTTTTGGTCCCAGGGTTTTAGCCAGTATGAATTACTTGCTGTTCCCTATACACAGTATTGTCTCATGCTATTTCACAGACTGTTCCTGGTGACATGACCATCTCACTTTCTCTGTTGACTAATTTCTACATGCACATCAGTTCTTAACTGACGCATCACCTCTTCCCAGGGCTTTCACTGATCTATCATCAACCCATCCCTCTTCCCCACTCCGTCTCACAGATAAGGCTGGGACAGTCCCATGTGATTTGGTAGAACTATGTTCACACCTTTAAAATACTCTGATCACACCACATTGTAACTGTTAAAACCTTCTACTAAACTATTAACTCTTGGAGAGCAATGACTTTGCCCTTTATCCCTATGTATCTATACCTAGCACCTTGAATTATCTAGCTCAGGGTCTACATCCAGAAACTTTATTTAGGGTTGCCTGGTAAAATACAGGACACCCAGTTAAATTTGAGTTTCAGATGTTAAAAGAAAAACTTTAGACAAATTAAATTTAGCAGAGTTTATTTGAGCAAAGAAATGATTTATAAATCAGGGAAAAACCCTGAACCAGTAAAGGTTCAGAGAGCTCCACCTAGCAATGTGGACAGGTAGTATTTATAGACAGAAGACGGAAGTGACATACAGAAATAGCCTGATTGGTTATGGCTCTGTGTTTGCCTTATTTGAACATGTTTTGTCAGTTTGCAGCCTGAGATTGGTTGAAAGCTTGGCTGTTATGGTTGGCTGAGACTTGGTTACTTGCTACAAGAATGTACTCTCAAGTTAGGTACAGGGTTTGTTTACATATTAAGTAAAGTTACAGCACTGTGTATGAGCGTAGCTTTAGGCCAAGTTTAATTCAATTTAACAAACATAGACAATGAAGATATTTTTACTATAAGTATATTATAAGATGAGGCATACTTATACTAAAAAATTACTCATTGTTTATCTGAAATTCAAATTAAATTGAGTACCCTGTATTTTTATTTGCTAATAGCAACCCTACTTTACTGCATGAATGAGTGAATGAATGAATGTCATTCATTTCTGCATTCCAGCAGGAAATCATTTTCATTAATTTCTGCAGGTTTCAGACTAGCGGTTAAGCTGTGGTAGAAAATTTCAGCAATGTGATCTGAAATCTTCTATTGTTCTTTGAAAGCATGTTTTTATATTAACAACAGAGGGACTTACTAACTATGAAGAGATGACTGTAAATCCTTGAGAAATTTTGCAGATTAATAGAAGAAGCATGTTGGTTATGATGGTTTACCAGTAGATAAACAAAAGTGAATACAATCTATTGGGGCTAGACATGTTGTAATAAAAATGAAATGATAATAATAATGTCTAATATTTATTGAACACTTTAGTATGTCAGATAGTGATCTAGGCTCTTTTCATATTCTTCACATAATTAGCCCTGTTAAATATTATTATTTTCTTCATTTCTTTCCATAAGAAAATTGAAAATAAGAGAACTTTATCTGACTGCATATCACACAGCTAATTAGTGGCACATTTGGTATTTGAACCTATATGAAGTAACTCATGAAACTGCTCTTCTAATTACTAAAATCTACATTCTCTATGTAAAGATTTCCTATGACTTAATGTATGTGGTTAATGCACCTTATGTGATTAAAGTATGAAAAAATCATTATGAAGAGAAAATCTGTTTCCCAATTACTAGTGAAAATATTAAAAAGAGAATCTCAAAGCAAAATTAAATACAATATTATTACATACATACATGGATATCTATGTGAAATATCTGTATATATACACACACAGTTGGTAGCTTAACCTTTTAAAAAGATCCAAAATGCTACCCTAACAGTTGTTAAGGGTGTTAAGGAGCACGTGTCCCTGCTGAGAAAATATCTTCCTTAGTTTGTCATCTAGTTCCTATGATTCCTGCCAACAAAACAGGGGGAAAGGCAATGCTGTAAGTGACACTGGAGGATACTGTGTCCAACTGTGTTTTATTTGCTCTACCTGCTAAGCTGGTATCTTTCGAGTATAGTCAGACTAGACCAGCATAAGTCAGCCGTAGCCCTGATATGATAGCTGGGGATGCTTTTGGTGTGAGAGTTGAGTGGTAGTCCGGGAATGAACAGCAGCTGATATCCACACGGTCAACACACAGGCCTTCAGGGAGAGTAAAAGACCTCACCAGCCTCTCTACCCAGAAATTACTTGTAAGAGTTAATTTCTATTATTTCATATATTTATTTTTTTAAAGAATTTATTTTATGACATGTAATTCAAATACATAATATAAAATTCAAAAGATATGAAAATTATTCTCCCTGCTTCCTTCATTTTTTAATTATACATTCTCTTCCCTGGATGTAACTACTTTTTCTAATGTATCCAGTAAAAAATCATGCATTTTAATATATGCTAATTGGTGTGTGTGTATTTTACACAAATGATCTCAAATGTACACATAGTTCTCCACCATGGCCATTTTACTTCTGATATCCTGGAGATCAGATACATTTAGGCTTTCTTCAGTTTTTTTAATGGTTTTTAAAGACTCCCTTTTATTATTGTACAAATGTATTTAATCAATCTCATGTTGGTAGACATAATGATAAGATTATTGCCAATTTTATTATTATACACAATACTGTAATAATATCCTTTTAATCTCATCATTTCCCCAAAGTATAATTACATATGTAAGATAAATAATTTCAAGAAAAATTTTAATAAATAGTGCTGAATTGTCTTTAGAAACGTTGTGCTATGTTGTATTTCTACCAACAGTGTATTTATCTGCTTTCGTACTTCTTTCATTGTGTGTGAGGTATTGTATATTTTTTTATGTTCAAAGGCAATTTATCTGTCCTTGTCTGTGAACTGTCTGTACATGTTTTTTGTTCATTTTTTAAGTGGGGCATTATTGACTTGTTGAAACTCTTTACATATTGAAGAATTTAGCTTTTGGATATTTAGACACTTAAGCTGTAAATATTTTAGGACCTTTTTAATGTGTATATATCTATATCTATATAGAGAGATATTTAGGACCAGTTCAATGTATATGTATCTATTTAATAATATATATTTTAAATATTTTAAGATCATTTCAATGCTTATACAGTATGTCTATATGTATATCACAGGTGCCAGGCAGGTAGGGGAAGTTTAATACATCAAAATTTTTGGTAAAAGTTGATATATACTTTTAATAAATCAAATATCCTCTTTGCTTTTTTAAAATTAATACTACTGTTGGAGCTTTCATTGTATGCAAAGGTTTGGCTTTAAAACTTTTCATTCAAACTGGATATGAATTTCTTTTCTTTATCAATTAAGTTGTTTCTTCTGTTTGTTTTGATTCAAAGTTAAACTTCAGTTTGGGTGAAATTATGCCATAATAGGTACTCTAAATTCTACAATAACTAGAGAATTTTGTTTAGAGAGCTAGCTCTTTATTCAATTAAGGCAAAATAGAAAATATTTGAGGATCAAGTACCAAAAAAATCTTTTTCAGTTTAACTTTATTTTAAAATTCTGGATATTTCTCTTCCTTAAATGAACCCTATTAAAATCTCAATTTTAATTTTTATTCATCAATATGTAGTTTTGTAAACATTTATTACATTGTTCTTGACCTCTGATTGTGAGAATCTGTTATTTCAAGTGAACGTGTTTGATTTTTATGTGAAAATACATTTTAGTCACTGATATAAAATTATATTACTATAAAAAGTCTATGTATTCCATAATTTGCCACTTACATTTTCAGATAGTAGATCACAATTACAGGCTTATAATATCCTCGCCTATCTAAAGAAATATCCTTGGATTCAGGATGAATCATCTGAGAGCATTGAAAACCACAATAATTAGAATTTTTAAAAAGAATCCATATCTGTAAAATCCTAATTACAGAGGAAAAAAGTGTAGTAATTTTGATTACCACTTCACATGTGAAAAATTGAGACAGAGAATGGGTGATTTTCTCAAGGTCATACAGTAAGTTGGCAACAGAACAAGAAATAGGAGACATTCTCCTGACGTGTTGCCTAGAATTCTCTACAAGAGAGAAAACAGTCCAGGTCTGAAAGTACTTTAGGTAACAATCCTTTGAAATAGGTGACCATGCAACTTAACATTCATTTCAAATGTGCATCAGTTGAAGTTTACTAGTATATCAATCTGGACATCATTCCAACATGCTTTGTTTTTCTCTACTTCAAAAATAGGAAAAATTGAAGAATTATTTTTCAGCTCTGTGAATGAAGAGACACACAAAAAAAGGGAAAAAACCAAAATATTATTTTATTCTTTAAGGCATTCATGACACCTGACACACCCTGTCCTAATCCGTTTTGTGCTGCTATAACAGAATACCTGAGACTGGGGAGTTTGTAAAGAATAGAAATTTATTTTTTACAGTTCTGGAGGTTGGAAAGTCCAAGGTTGAGGGGCCCACATTTATGAGCACCTTCTTGCTGTGTCATCTCATGGCAGAAGGCGGAAGGTGGAAGGGCAAGAGAACATATGAGAGAGCGAGCGAGAGAGAGAGCACTGAACTTACTTTTATAATAAATCCACTCTTGCTATAACAAACTCACTCTTATAATAATGACATTAAGTCATTCATGAGGGCAGAGCCCTCATGAACTAATCACCTCTTAAAGATCCCACCTTTCGGCATTGTTGCTTTGGGAATTAAGTTTCCAACACATGAATTTGGGGGGACACGTTTAAACCATAGCATTCTGCCCTGCCCCCCAAATTTATTTCTTTCTCACATGGAAAATAGCACTCATTCTATCCCAATAGCCCCCAAAGTCTTAACTCCTTTTAGCATCAATTCAGAAGTCCAAAATCCAAAGTTTCATCTAAATCAGATATTGTTGTGACTCAAGGCATGATTCATCTTGGGGCAAATTCTCTTCATCTATGAGCCTGAAATCAAAGCAAGTTATTTCCTTCCAAAATATAGTGGTGGGGCTGGCATGGGATTGATGTTTCCCTTTCAAAATGGAGAAATGGGGGCATGGGGAAAGGAGAGTAGCTGGTCTCAAGTAAATTAAAAATCCAGTGAGGGTGAATGACATTAACTTTTAAGTCTCCAGAATAATCTTCTTTGACTCCATGTCCTGCCTTCTGGATATACTGCAGCAGGGGTTAGACCCCTAAGGCACCAGGCAGCCCCACCCCTATGGCTTTTCTGGGCTCTGTCCACCCAGCAGCTTGAATGAGTTGGAGTCTCATGTCTGTAGCTCTCCCAAGCTGGCATTGCACACTGGCAACTCTATAGTTACGGGGTTTCAGAGGCAGCCTCACTCCACTCCTATGATTTCAATAGGTAGTGCCCTAGTAGGGGCTCTCTGTGGTGGCTCTGGACTTGAGATAAGTTTTTGCCTGGGCCTCCAGGCTATCCATGACACCCTTTGAAATCTTGGTGGCAGCTGCCATGGCCCCGTAGCTTGAGAAATCTGTGCACCTGCAGAATTAGCACCATATGGATCCTGCCAAGGCCCACCGCTTGTGCCCTCTGGAGTGGCAGCCTGAGTGGCCCAAGCTGCACCCAGGCCCACTTGAGCCATAGCTCCTCTCGGGATGGCCCATGAGTGCTGTACCAGGATGTAAAGAGCAGACACCTGAGGTGGTATAGGGTGGTGAGTGCTGATCAATTAGTACCAATTTGATGGTGAGTACATGTGGTGCTTGTTTTTCAATTCTTGTGATACTTCACTTAGGAGAATGGGCTCCAGCTCCATCCCGGATAATACAAGAGTTGTTAGTTCACCAGTGTTTTTTTTGGCTGTGTAGTACTCCATGGTATACATATACCACATTTTATTAATCCCCTCATGTATCGATGGGCATTTAGGTTGTTTCTACATTTTTGCAATTGTGAATTGTGGTACTATAAACATTCGAGTGCAGATGTCTTTATCATAGAATGTATTTTTTTTCCTTTGGGTAGACGCCCAGTAATGGGATTGCTCAATCAAATGGTAGCTCTACTTTTAGCTCTTTGAGGTATCTCCATATTACTTTCCACAGAGGTTGCACTAGTTTGCAGTCCCACCAGCAGTGTGTGAGTGTTCCCATCTGTCTGCATCCATGCCAACATTTATTTTTTGGGGACTTTTTGATAAAAGCCATTCTCACTGGAGTTAAGTGCTATCTCATTGTGGTTTTGTTTTGCATTTCTCTGATGATTAGAGATATTGAGCATTTTTTCTTGTGTTTGTTGGCTATTATTCTGTCTTCTTTTGAAAAGTTTGTTCATGTCCTTTGCCCACTTTTTAATGGGGTTGTTTTATTTTTTCTTGCTGATTTTCCTGAGTTCTATATAGATTCTAGTCATCAGCCCTTTATCATATTAATCTTTTTTAGCAAATGGTTGCTTGGCTGCAACCTTAGGATTCTCTCCAGAATCTGCTTTTCTATTATTTATATGGCTGGGCTGAGAGTTTTCAAATCTTTCCATTCTGCTTCCTTTTTAATTATAAATTCCATCTTTAAATTATTTCTCTCTTCTCTCATTTTATCGTAAGCAGCCAAAGAAGCCATGTAGCACCTTGAATGCTTTGCTGCTTAGATATTTCTTCTCCAGATATTTTAGTTCATCACTCTTAAATTTCACCTTTCTTAAATCACTAGGACATGAGCACAATTCAAACATGTTCTTTGCCATTTTGTAACAAAGATGGCCTTTACCCTGGTTTCCAGTGCCTTGTTCCTCATTTCTGTCTGAAACTTCATCAGAATTGCCTTGATCATTCATATTCCTACCAACATTCTAATTATGACCATTTAAGTAATCTGTTAAGAAGATTTAGTTTTTTCCGTAAAGCTCTTGTCTTCTGAGCCCTCACCAGACTTGCCCTTAACACTTCATTCATGGCAATCTAGGCTGGCTTTTTCTAGCCTGCTCCTCCAAATTCTTTCAGCTTCTAATCATTACCTGGTTCCACAGCCTCTGCCACGTTTTCAGTTATTTGTTATACAAACAGCTCCACTTCTTGGTAGTGATGTTCTATCTTAGACCATTTTGTGATGCTATAGCAGAATACCTGAGACTGGGTCATTTATAAAGAACATAAGTTTATTTCTTACACTTCTGAAGGCTGAGAAGTCCAAGGTTGAGGAGCCCACGTCTGGTGAGGGCTTTCTTGCTGTGTCATCCAGTGGTGGAGGGCAGGAAGCAGAAAGGCAAGAGAACACACGTGCACATGCAAGAGAATGCAAGAGGGAGCCGAACTTGCTTTTATAACAAACCCACTCCTGTGATAATGACATTGATGTCCTCATGACATCATCACCTCTTAAAGGTCCCACCTCTCAACACTGTTGTATTGAGGATTAAGTTTCCAACACATGGACTTTGGGGGACTCACTTAAACCCAGTGAACACCCTTTCATTGAATAATTTGTCTATTTATAGTTCTCCTCAAATTCAAACTTCTCCTTGATGTATTACATTACAAAATTACATGTATCACTATATGAAAAGTAAAATAGACCACCAGATTTATCTTAATCCATATTATTTTATGAAGTTTTATGCAGAGAAGGGAAAAGATAGACATAGGAGGAAAGTGAATGTTTGGTTCCAGTAAATAAACGGAGCACCTAAGCATCTATTCTGTTATACTCCAGGCTTGATTTGTAAAAGTTTTAATTGAGTAAGATTCTTTCTTCTCTTTTTTTCCCTCCTTAAATTAAAATATATCTAAATCATTCAGAAATAGAGCAAATGGGCCACTAAGAAAACAATAGCAATATAATATCTAAATCTATACTTCTAAACTACTAATAAAATAATAACAGGGAACAACAAACTCTTCATCTATCTGTAAATCCTCTCTTGGGAGACAGTCATTAAATTTGTAAGGCTCTTCCAGACAATTTAATATTTGAAGCCAAGGTACAGAGTAAATACCATTTGTACACTAACAAGAAAGAAACTGGAACTCAGAATTCTCCAGTGGTAATTTCTTACACCAGCTTTAACGGGATATAAAGAAAATTATCTGTAATGACTAGCTAGAAGGAACAAAAGCCATCAATCACATCTTAACATCTGGGGGAATGAATTCATTCAAATATGGGATATGGAAGAAGAATGAGTTACTGTTGAACCTCAGTTCAGCTAATGTCACAAAGGGAACACAAAAGAAAAGAAATAGTAATACATATCTCTCTGTAATTGCTTTTATTTTACCTTTCACTTTCGATAATTACATGTATTAGGTTGAACCTTATGAAATTATCAATATTTGGCCATTTTTTTAACCTGCAAAAATAGCAATTCCATTTGGTTCAATCTAATAAATGTCTAACTTCATTGTCATTGAAGCATGCCATTGAATGTGAAGTTCATACGTCAGATAAAAAAATTCGTTATGCTATTATTAACCTAGCAGAAGTAATGAAAAAAAGAATGTGAAAATTGAATACTTCCAACTTCATCACTTTCTTTTCAGATATTATACCCTTTCATGAATATAGATCAAGAGGATATGCATTCTCCTGGGAAGTGAATTAATACAATGAATGGAAATATCCACCAATCTGACCAGGAAGAATAAACTTTGAAGTTACTTTATGGACAATGCTTATAATTTTTCTGCCTAGAGAATCATTCTCTTTTAGGTCATGTCATGAGTGCCTTTTATTGATAAGAAACCATAGACTACCTTGGGTGAACTCTAGAAAGTGGATCTTATTTAAACTTGAGTCTATGTTGATCATGAGTTGATATATACTCTTAATAATACATTGACTTTTATACATTCGTTTTTTCATTACTCCTATATTTTACATTGTAGGATTCTTAAGGGCAGAGATCATATTTCTTGTTTAAAAATATATTTTTAATACATAAATTTCTTAATATATAAATGGCTATACAGTAATATTTACTTTAAAGTGTGGAAAGGCCATCAGTATTCTAAAATTGTTAATCTAAATTTATTCCTTGGAACTTTATTCTATCATGACATATAAACTGTTTTCTCTAATTGAGCTTAGGTTTTCTAACTAATTTTTAAGATTTTATTTAACATGGCAAAAGAAAGAGATTCAGTTAGTGAATGTCTTTTTCTTTTTACAAAAAAAGTCCTTAGAATGGTCTTCAGGTACTGAATGATGTGGCCTTGCCTTCTTTGTTGCCTTTTCTGGCCTCTGCCTTGTTTTACTCAATCCCTGAATTCCAAATTTGCTTATGCTACAACAAGCTCTTTCCTGCTTTAGGAATATTGTGTATGTTGTACAGTCACATGTTGCTTAACAACAGGGATATATTCTGAGAAATGCATCATTAGGTGATTTAGTCATTATGCAAGCATCATAGGGTATACTTACCCAAACCAACATGGTATAGCCTACTGGACACCTAGGCTATGGTGGTATAGCCTATTGCTCCTAGACTACAAACCTGTGCAGTATGTTACTGTACTTAATACTGTAGGCAGTAGGTAGAGATGGTGATGGTCCAAAGTAGAGCCATGCCTTTGGGAATGCAGAGAAAGTGTGGACATGAGAGATAGACAAAGACAGAACTAATATGGCCAAACATCCACAATGAGGAAGAGGGCAGAGTAAAAGAATGAATCTAATCTTTTGAGCCTAGGTGAATGCAAGAACGTTGATGTCATTTACCATTATAAGGAACCCAAGGAAAACAGCAGTTTTCAGATTAGGAGAAAATGAGTTAGGCTTGAATTAGAGGTTGCCATGGGACTTCCAGTCTCATAGGAGAAAGGTAAAAGTTAGAAATGAAAACTTGAAAATCATTAATACAAGACTAATAGCTGATGTCATGGGGTTATGTGTTTTTCCCAATGAAAGAAGTCAAAGCTAGAAAAAAGAGAGCCAGAAACAAAATTTTAGGGAAATACCAATATTTCAGTGGACTAGGGAAGAAGACTCAGGAAAATGAATTGAGAAGATGATGCCAGAAAAGAATTGGGAGATTGATTTATTATAGAAATTTAGGAAGGGGGGTTTTAAAAGAGAAAGTATTTTCAAAAGGACTACATGCTTTCTAGATGTCATGGATCCTAAAATCTAGACGTCTAGGATCCTAAAATAATGATGATGATGATGATGGGGGTAGCTAACTTCTATTGGTTGATTACTCTGTGCCCAGTATGAGTAGAAGGTATATAACTATCTGCATGTATTAATTGATTTTACACTTAGTATATGAGTTTTGTTAGAGAGTTGGAGGTTAAAAAAACATTAATTTTATAGAAGGAAAAAGTAGAACAGAAGAACTAGAGGCTAGGAAGGGTAGAAGGAAGGGAGGGCTAAGGAAAGTTTGTTAAAGGATACAAAATTACAGCTAGATAGGAGAAGTAAGTTCTAGTGTTTCATGCTGCTGGAGAATAACTATACTTAACAATAATATAGTATATAGTTTCAAGTACGTAGAGTGATATTTAATGTTCCAAACACAGAGAAATGATAAACGTTTGAGTTGATGGCTGTGCTAATTACCTTGATCTGATCACGATACATTGTATCTATTGAAACATCACTATGGACCCCATGAATATGTGCAATTATTATTTGTCCATTAAAAAAATAAAATAAAATAATCATTTTGGAATAGCTTCATGACTCAATGGGAAGTAGAATCAATGAATGGCCTGATGTGGCTTTTTTTTTTTTAAGGACCACTTATCTGCTACAGGATCAAATTTTCAAATAGCACAGTCAGATTTGCCATAAACTCTACAATTCTCGTTTATAATTAATTCAATACTATAATTTCATTTTATGTGGCTCTTTGATGTTTCTCATATCCTATCAATTTTGATCATCCCACTTGTTGTTGTAAGATTGCCTTTGATTTCGAGAAGAAAAAGATTGGCTTTGTTTTGTGTGAACCAAACTTAACTGGGGACATTAAACTGTTGCACATGGCAGAGAATGAAGGGTTCTGCCCTGGGATTGCTTTAAGCTCATAAGCAATTGCGTAGTGTCAGTTTCCATGAAGGCTGGCACTGGAGGAGTGCTAGGACTCTGTTGGCAGCGGTCATGTTGCTCCAGAGCTGAAAAGGAGAGCCCCTGCTCTGGCAGGTACTTTGTAAGAGCTACATTACACTTCGGCCTCATACACTCTGCATTTGTTTCCCTGATATCAATGAACCATAGAATTCTCTAGTAGCCACAAGACACAAGAGAACTGCTTCGGAACGAGAAGAGTCAATGTAAACCCTTGCTATGGAGTATTCAGATTCAGATACTGACAGTGCCTCCACTTTGGGATACAGCGATGATGAAGATTCCAGTGATGAAGTTCAAAGAATATCAGAGTCAGTGCACAGAAAACTATATTTGCAAAGATTTTGGCATATTTTTCATGGTCTATAATTTCATTGAAAGGAATTTCTAACTTTTCCAAAATTGCTTAAAAAGAGACCACTACTAAACTGCATAGCTTTGACTGTAATTATTCATTAACTGATAGCAGGTTTGTGAAAATATTTGTTAATCTGCCAAACAGGAGATACTTCTATGCTAGTACATGTTTGTTAATTGGTATGCTGAAATCAACTAATATGCAGGTACAGAACTGGATGAATATGAGAATTTATTTTTAAAGACAACGTGCATGTTATACCTGGACTGTTACATAAATACATAGACATTTATTTATTATAAAGAAGCTGCCTAGTATGCTGAACGTTCAGAGGCAATCAATGTGTGTTTGGTGAAAGTTTTTAACTAAGTAGATTGGGCATTATCTTATAATTTTAGTTATAAAATTCTCTTATAGTCAATGTTTCATCAAAATCTCATATTCCTCTATTAGAAATTACTAAATACCTTGATCTTCTGCACATAAAACTGAATGAAAGCAAGCTCAATAAAGAAAATAACACTATCCGACTCTCTTTTCCCTTTCCCCATATCTAAACCAGTATTAGTTGGAACCCTTGCTAACTCAGTAGATATTCTGTGCAAAACAAATATCATAACAGCTGTGTATTGATGGAAATAAGTTTAAGAACAACATGGAATTATTAAGACCTCTGTATTATATGAGTATGTAGTATTTTACGTCTAAATACAAATGATATTTGCTTTTACCACAGTCCTTGAACCCACAAAGGAAATAAACATACACAATCAATTCCAGTATTGTCAGCTTTTACCAACAATATCCTCTTATTAGAAGTTTCTACCATCTCTCCTACAATGAGAGATTAATATATATGTAAATACTAGGTCAGGTAGCATTTTGCTTCTCGCAGGGGCAGGCTCTCTGACTGCACAGGAATAATATTTCTAGATACCTGTATAGAAAGGCATAAAGACGTTAAGCACCTTAATCGTAGAAACAAAATGACAGTGTAATGGCAACATGGATTTGACATTGAATATGCTCGGCATTAAATATTAATAATTTCCTATTGTTATGTAACATAATTATAAAGCAGCATAGTACACACATAGCCATGGATAGAAATTCTTATAACTTGAGAATCAAAATGACTCATCAGATTAGTTATACTATTGGACACCCATAAATATATTAACACTGGTTTTATTAACAATTAAATCTAATTTTCATGATGATAGAGACATTATGACTACTTACTGCTCGAAAGTTATTCCACATTTTAATGAATTTAGAATTGTTGTTAAATTAAAATCTGATAGCAGAGTATATAAGCAGTGTACTGTTGTGGAAAGAACATGACTTTAGGGACAGCCAGACATGTGTTCAAATTCCAGGGCTGCAACTCACTAGCTATATCTGACTTTGGATGTGTTACCTAATCTCTAGCCCCATGAGTAAATCTAGGATAAAATAACCACCCTTTGTTATATACAATAAATGAAATTTGTATGATCTGTTTAATATACTTTCTGACATATACTAGATGCTCAATAAATGGCAAATATAATTTATTGTGTAATATGTTGGGTTTTTTCCCCAATGCTATGCTTCTTTTTAGTTTTAATATATGTCACCTTACTAGGTGCTAAGCCTAATTCTAACCTGTACTTATAAACTGTCCTTTTTAAAATAAAATATTTTCCATTTTTATTGACTAATGTCACTCTTTTGATCTTTGATTTTCCCCACTCATATTTTAAAATATTAATGTGTTTCCTTTTTGTTGCAAGGAAATTGCACTTAGTTTTAAAAGTATATCCAGCTTAGACCAGATGATATGATAAAATTCTAAAGTATTAGAAATTTTTATGATGAATACATTTTTCAAAATCAATATACACAAAAATATATTCAAAAACAAAGCATATATATACACATGTATGTATGTATGTATATATATATGTATGTGTGTGTGTGTGTGTGTGTGTGTGTGTGTGTGTGTGTATAAAATACTTTTAAAGACTGTGGGAGATTTCTAAATAACCAAGATGAAAATATAGTTTAGGAAAAGCTAGATTTAACATGATGCTTTCTATAAAGCTGCAATGGTTGGGGTGGGTTTGTTGTTGTTTGATTGTTTCTTTTTGACTAGCAGCAATTTATAGTAATTTATGCTGCCATGAGCAACATCCTAAGAAATAAGTCATTCACATGATGCATAGAGGATCCAATGGGCATTATGCATGTTTTCTGCCTGTTGTGGTCACTTCACCAAAAATTCCCACTCAGAAAGTGATAATGAAGTAAAACATATTGTCTCCTTTTACAGAGAATTAAGAATACCCCACTTTTTTGGGGTGAATTATTTTATAAAACACCAGACAAAGCCTCTACAGGGACAGACATGCTGGTTTTGGAGATGAGAAGAATCAGAAATAATAAACAACAGAACACATTTCTTTCTATGTGCCAGGGACTATGATAAACTTATCTTTGATTATCTCATTTAATACCACACAGTGAGTGGGTACTTTCATCATTCCCATTTTATGTATGAGGAAATGGAAGCTTTCACATAAGTTGGTGGAACTGGGTTTAACACCAAGATAGTGCGACTCCCAAACCTGAGCTCTGCCTTACTGCCCCAGGGCTCAGGAGTCTGATGATGCCTGTGCCGTTCCTGCTGCACCCACTCACAAAGCGCCTCCTATGTGTGAGACATTTGGGATAAAATGGGGAGCAAAACTAGCCATGGTCCCTGCCCTCATATGACTTAGTGGGAGGGAGATAGAGTCATTAACCAGATGACCACATAAATAAATGTGTAAATTACAAACAGTGATAAGTACTTGGAGGGAGAGGTATGTAGGGCCATGAGAGCAGATAAGTAGGGAAACTGACCTGGTTAATTCAGGATAGCATCCCTGAAGAAGGGGAAATTAGGTTGAAATTTAAGGAATAAGTAGGGGTGAACTAAGAAAAGAATTGGAAAGAAGTTTCCTAGCCTGGGGAAAGCATGTTTAGAGAAGAACTCAGGGCAGGAGGGAGAGGATGTGTATTGAAAGCCGGCTAGTTTGGCTGGAAGGCAGAGAATTTGAAGGAGGCACTAAAAGGGTCTTACAGGGAGTTGATGAGACCATCATAAAAATTTTAAAGTCAGAAGAGAACTTAGCATGGTCAGTGGATTAAAAAATACACAATAATTGATAGCTTTTCAAAAAATAATGCAATCAGTGCGAAGCAAATGAAATGTAACTTAGAAGAGAAACATGACATGAAACACCTAAGAATAAAAAAAAAAGTCAGTACCCAAATGAAAACAATTACAAAATCTTATTTAAAGACCTAAAACTAGATCTGAACAAGTAGAAAGTCATGCCATGTTCTTATATGGAAACATTAATATCATCATAAAGTTCTTCTTTTGATATCGATGTATAAACACAGTACAGCTCTACCGCAATCTCAAAGTAGGTTTTTTTTAGAAATGGAAAACGATTTTAAAGTCTATATGAAATAACGAATGCTTACAAATGTCGTCAGGATATTTCTCAAAAGTAATGAAGTCTTAAGAATACCATCAGGCTATTTCTGAAAAAGAATTTTAGAAAGGGGGAACTTGCTTTACCAAATGCTAAATATTAATAGCCACTATAAAGCAACTGTAATCTTAACAGCAGGCAAAAACAGATCAGTGGTTAAAAACAAAAAGAATTCAGAAGTTTATGTTAGAAGTTAGTATGTTTTGAAAATTCACTAGGAACAGCTTTATTTTCAAGACTTTAAGAGCCTGTTATTTGAGACATGATGTTTTGTGAATTTTAGAATATATTATTAATGCTTTATTGTTTTCTGTGTACCTATGTATTGTAATATATTTCAACTTTATAGTTATCATTAATTATTTAATACGTTAACTTAGAAATTTTGTTATTTTAGGAAAAGAATATCTTTTCAAGTATAATTTAATGTTACCATGTCAGGGTACTATTACATTTTTAGTAGCTGAAAATGAATGGTGAGTGTTAGTTTATCACATCCACCTTTGACTATGGGATCAAACAAGAGATACTGGGACAGATTTTTTAAAGGTTTAAGAGGTTGATAGATACTACTGTCGTGATAAATTAAATGCTTCTAAAGAGACGGTATTTATACATTTCAGTCAGTGTGACTAAGATTTGTCAAATACTCCTGAAGAACCACAAGCTCTGTTATAAATGAATAATTGGATACCGTAAGTTGCTAAAATATTAGCCACACAAAAGCAGTGTCTCTAAAGTAGGGAAATAATTAAAAAAGATCCATTGTTCTCAAGGATATACTGACAAATTCATACACAAATGGATTAGATACTTAATTTCTAGAAGTATAACTTTAAATCCTTTAAAAACTTTCGTCTATTCACGTTCATTACTAGCTTTATCATTATCCCATTAATTCATTAATTCCTCAAAGAACAAAATGGATTATGATGTAAATTTAATTCTACTTGTATAAGCAAACCTTTATATTTGAAAACTTTACAATTTTAAAATTTAAATTTTATAAACTTTAAAGTTTAGTTATCTGCTGGATTATAACAACAGGATTTGTATGACTAATGACAAGGGTAAGGTGGTTCCTCATGAAAAAGAAAGGTTGACATGAACAAAGCCTAAACCTGGAAATGAATAAATCAGAATAGTTACACAATTTAATATGTGTCCTGAATTAATCACATGAACACTTTTCTTTGATATTAAAGGTTATTTTACTTCAATGTCTCGATTTTTTATACAGGGAAGATGTGAGAACAGCAAACGTAATTGCCGCAGAAGCTGTAACCTGCCTTGTGATTGACAGAGAGTAAGTACATTGTTTTATTATGCATATTGCACACTCATATCAGCAACACACATAAGTTCCTGGAATTAGACATCATTTTATGAAGCTATTAATACTTGTATTATATCTTTTCATTTTAAAATGAGTTCCGTACTTGATTCTCATTCTCTATTATTCTTGGAAGTGGCTGGCTCTTCTATTCTAGCTTTGTGATCTTCGACAAGGTACTAAATTATTATGAGCTTCAGTTCAATTACCTCATTTGTAAACTGGAGATAATGCAATATCATAGGGATATTTTGAGGATTAATGAGAACATGTGAGTAAAGCATTTATTCAAGTGTCTTTTACCCACGAGGCACCCAACCAATGCTAGCTGTTTTTGAAAATTTTTGGAATTATCATTATTGTTGTCATTGCTAAGAAATGGAGTGTTATATATATATGTTTTAGTTATCACTTCCATTCTCCCATCTCCAGACTTTTATAATAAAATTATTTAAGGAAGATAATTTTAGAGAAAGCCTTAGTTCTGGGCATAGGCATATATTTAAAATCATTAGACGTTTATTTGATAAGGCCAATCCCTGTTCCTTCTCTCAATTCTGGCTTGCTATTCTCATCACCTGAATGCTTTATAGGTTAAACTACAAGTATCAGATTATTGACTCTGCAAGAGTATGGTTAAAATGAATAGGTACTTTTTGGAAATAGTCAACCAGAATTTTCTTCATTGTAGTATATGTGGATAAATTTATCAGAAAAGCCAGTGCCTTATCCCAGGAGACGAACTGTAAAACATCCAGTTGTAGCTGGAATAGGCAGAGAACGTTAGTGTGGACTGAAGCTGTGGGGCCAGATGTGATCAGCCTAGAATGATAGAGTTAAATGCAGAGCTCAGAGGGTTCTGGGTAGACAGCGATCCCACTTGAATCACAAACCTCACATTTAGAGGCTCCTCCATGCTGGATCACTAGAACCACAGCAGTGGCATACCTGCAGAATGATGGTAATATCCATGAATGTTTCTGAAATAGGAATTCTTTGTCTGGTTCTCAGAAACAACAATTACCCATTCACTCTTTCTTTGATTCAACTTACATCTTACTGAGGATCTACCATGTATGTCCAGGACATTGTGCTAGAAGAACCAGCACAGATGCTGGTTTGGGGGGTTAGCTTCTAATACAGATGTGGCATATACAAAAATAACCATCATGCAGAAGTAAGAAGAGTTCAGAATAAAATTGTAGGAGAAAACAGAAAAGGGAGTGACTACTTTTGAGGAGAATCAGGGAAGTGTTCGTGGAAGAAATGGTATTAGGTGAATAGGAAAAACAATATAAATACAGTGAATAACATAAGCAATACTCATAAGGAATCTATGACCATTTCAGCTGGCTAGAGTGAGACTGTGGAAAGGTAGTTGGGAGAGGTGTTGTAACAGACAAGTTCACAACCACGTTGGGGCTCATTCACTGAGAACACTGAATGTTGGTGTAAGGGCAGCTCTGACAATTTTAAGTAGCAAAATGGTATCACTATAACACTGTATTTAGTAGACTAATCTGGGAATTCTGTGTAAGATGAATTAGAAGGAGAGATAAGAGACAGAGTAGCTGCTTAGGAGTCTAAAGCCAGTTGAGGATCATGAGACCATTTATAGGAGGAATGCATAAGAATGAAGAGGTAAAACCAGAGAGCTTAAGGTCTAACTGAACACAAAGAACAAGGAAGAAATTAGGGACGTAGTTGGTATAGAAAAGATATAGAAGGAACACAGATGAATCAGTTTGGTAGG
Source organism: Propithecus coquereli (assembly GCF_000956105.1). Lineage (NCBI taxonomy): Eukaryota > Metazoa > Chordata > Mammalia > Primates > Indriidae > Propithecus > Propithecus coquereli. The sequence goes on along the minus strand of NW_012152285.1, from coordinate 1,191,570 downwards.
CACAATGATAATCCATGAAGAATATAATGAATTTAACATACAATATTGGACACTCAAGAACAAATGCCCTACAGGAGGTAGGAAATGTGGGTCAGGAACTTTTGTTATAGGTAACTTAAAATTAACTTAAAAATTGCCCACATATAGTTAACCGCTGAAGCCATGAGACAGGATGGAATTTCAGGAAAGAATTGAGAAGATAAAAGGACCAATGTTAGACTTGGGGCAATCCTTTCATTTATGAGTTAGTCAGGGAAAGAAAAACGAATGAAAAATAATGAGATGTTCGCAATCAGAGCAATGTAGGAGATCTCAGAAACAAAGAGACTATTTTAGGAGAAAAGGGATAATCTCAGTGTTAAAAGCTGAGACACAGACAGATAGAGAAAAGGGCAATAGTAACCTGGGAGAAAACACATTTTACTGAGGTTATTCAAGTGGTGAGAATGGAATCCAAATTACACAGAATGAGCACATGCAAAGAAAGAGAGAGCACAGGCCTGAGACACTTTTTCTTTCAAGAAATTTGGCTAGAAAAAACAAGAAAAGGAAGAGGGAAGGAGCATGAGGCATTACCAGGGATCTTGGAGAGTTTCCTTATGATGAGTCTAGAGTGTACAAGTCTCCAGGAAGATGGAACAAATGAGACACTAAAAGGAATATTTGATGGGAAATAGGGCCGCAGGAGAGGGAATTGTGGGTGAACGAGGAAAGGTTACTTGGAGAGAAAATATTTCTTTTTGCACTTTCTGAAAATAGTAAAAAAGAGGAGAGGTATAAAATTTGTACAGAAATGCTGAGATGTAGATAAGGAAAGTTATGGGAACTTGGATATACTTAATCTTGCCTGTACAGCATGAAGCGAGGAAATCTGGTGTGAGGAGGAGTGAGAGTAGAGCTGAGGGCTGCCAGATAACTGGGGGTGGATGGGCAATCACAGCAGTTTATATCCCTACAGTCCTTTATAATTTATGAATTTTCACATCCATGAGATCCCACCTGGAAGGTAGATAGAGTATTTTACAGAAGAGGAAACTGAAGCTCATTGAAAGTTGATGAGATTGCATTTTAAATGGTAGAGCCCAGATTAATCTAACGATGGAAAACATAACTGGATAGGACTTTGTGGATCATCTAGTGTAGCTCCTTCATTTTAGTAAACTGAGGTTGCAAGAGAGAGGAGTATCAAGTTGCATCACACACATGCTTTTGCCCTAATCCTAATTTTCTCTCTTTTTCCAAATCTGGGCATATATAGTGAATGGGTGTTGTCAAACGAAGCTCAATACTTGATTCTTGACTGCAACATTTTATGAGAAAATGGGCAAATTACTTAAATTCTGAGTTTCAGTTTCCCTGTCTGTAAAATTCAATAATATTACCTAAATTATAAAATTGGTTTGAAAATCAAACAATTTAATGTATGGAAAAGTCCATGCCCAGCACAGGACATGTAGTCAGCACTTAATAAATTGTGTCCTTCCTCTTCTTACAGAGGCATAGGATTCCCTTGGATTTTGCAGTTTTTCTTTTTAATCAAAGTAAGTTTATTTCCAGGGATACATAAAGAGAAGACATGGTGAGAGAGGTCTAGGTTTAGGCATAAATACAGTGAAGATAGCTTGAGTCTAGGAACTCAAGAAGTATATTTCTATATTCTTAACAGAGAGGTTGGGCTTCCCACCAAATGTTGAATTCACAGCTTTAAAAAAAAATGAAACTGTAACTGAAGGATTCTGTCAAAAGCCTGCTGCTGCCTAATTTATGGCCAATTAGAGGAGCGCCAGGGCTTCATCTCGTGCAAACAGATGGCAGACATTAGAACTGTCAACAAAAGGAGTTTCCTTCACAAGTTTACAAGCAAGGTACCATGTTACATGAGCCAGTGATTTTGCTTTATCATTCCAGAGGGAGATCCTAAGAACATTATTGTAACTAATCATGCATGTCAGAATTTTTTTAAAAAAATGTTCATTGACAAATCAGAAAATGATAAACAGATACATAGTTTTCTCAAAAAAGCATTCTCTGAAGACTTGTTTCTTGTAGCCTACTCATTATCATAATAAGTTATCTGCAGTGATTCTAAAATTTGTGTGAAAATTGTCTAACAAAGAATATTAGTCTAACAGAACAATCTGTTTTGATGAATAAATTTCTTCAACACATAAAAAACAACTTGGTACCTTTGGCACTTCTTAATTTGGAGACCATGAAAAAAATATATAAAAGTAAATATAGTCATATCTTGTATCCAGAGGAAAGTGGTTCGAGGACCCCCTGCAATGCCAAAATCCACATACACTCAAGTCTCTTGTCTACAACATCATAGTATTTGCATATTATATTAATAATACCTGTGCACATCCTCCATTAAGCTTTAAAATATCTCTAGGTTACTTATAATAACTAATAAATATAAATGTTATGTGAAAACTTGTGATATTATATTGTTTAGGGAATAGTGACAAGAAAAAGGTCTATACATGTTCAGTATAGATAGAACCATTTTTTTTTCCTAATATTTTTGATCTGTGGCTAGTTGAATTCACGGATACAGAACCCATGAATACGGAGGACCAACTATATGTTTTTGTGTTCCATAATCAGTTATGCAATGTCCACTTCTTCATTGTCATGGGAAGCTTTTGATTAAGCTAGAAGTTCTATTAAGATAATTGATTTTTTTGACACATTGAAGATAATTCAGATCATTGTTCAAAAACAGCAACTAATAACTACTAGTAAACCTTACAGAGTTATAGATTTCCACCCCCCATCCCCCAAGAAATTAAGATCTAAAGTAGACTCCTAACTCTATCTCTGATTTACTGTGTAAGCTCTGAGATGTAGCCATATTAGTTATGAAGACTGAAACATTTTCATAATAGTTGGTAAATAGCAGTGGTCTGATCTCTCTGTGTGTCCCTCCCACTCCTCTGCTTCCTTGGTCATTTGATTCCCCCCATTCTTAAAACATTCTAGACCAGAACCAGTGTTTATTCTGATTGGTCAGTTCCTGTGCCATACTGGCCACTAATTATTTTGACTATTGCCTCTGATAATGTCCAGCTAGAATGACATCTTACCATCAACAGTTTTTAAACTTTTGTTTTACCAAGTACAATGTTTAAATAAAACAAATTGGAAAGAAAATAAAGGAACTTTTCTGACTTCCATAGAGATAAGACCCTTAGAGTACTCAGGGGTCTTCTGTCTTTCCCTCCATATCCCTCTGGGTGATTCCTAAGGCCCTCCATGGGACTCCAGAAGACAATAAGAATGAATTACACACCATGTGTGGCTGACCTAAGGTCCCTACCATCAGTGACACTCTGTGATATTTACCATACCATGGGCCAGTTGTGTTATTGAGACAAAGTCTAGGAGATGGAGACCAGGACCCAGCCTAGAGGAAATGCAGTGTGCGGGAACATAAAAATAATTCAATTAGGAGGGAATGTCAAGCATAAGATTTCAGGACATTGCAAGTAGCCCTTTAAGAAATTCAGGAATCTCTATAGATCAGGGCAGTCTGGGTGACTGCGTTTCAAGTTTGTAACTACCCAGAGATACAGTTGCCTGATGTGTAGTAAACATATTCATGTCATATGCTTAAAAGAGTACCAGGACTCTCACCACTAGTACAGTGATTAGGGAGAAACTTATAAGACCAAGGCTGGTCCCAAGGCCCTTAAAGAATGGCGTAACAAACAGGTTACTAAAAAAAGATTGGACATAGAGAAAACATCACTGGAGTTGGCAAACTGAATGTTACTTCTCAGCACCCAAACTGGAGCCTAAGTATTAAAACTGGACACGTTTTAATACATTGATATTAGAACTAGACTAGGAAATTTTGATGTTTCTTCATTAAGAGATACAACAATGGATGCCTGCTTCCTGTGTTAGGTACTGGGATAATGAGATGAACAAGACACAAATTCAATACAGGCTTAAAAACAATATATAGGACAAGCTCAATCAGAGACAAATCCGTGCCTATATTAGAATGTTTTTTTTTCCTTTACCAGTGCTAGTAGGGAAAGCTCACCCTGCCCTCCACGTGTAGCCTCTGTTTGGACTCAGTTTCTAGCTCTTTAGCCACACCTGCATCAGTTTTCAAAGATGGGGCTTCTGACTCTGGTCTCTACCCAGATCTCCTCCCAGCCTTGTTGCTTATGGTGGGTTAGTGCTTTTCTCCATTCCTCTTTGCTACAGCTATTTAGATGTTCAACTCTAGGTTCCAGAGGTGAACAAACAGAAATATCCCATGCTCTGGGCTAGGAAGATCATGTAGTGGACCAGCCAGGCAGAAGCCTAGACAGCCATCTACGTTGGGACCCAGAATGCCAAAGGAGATGAAAATATATGGAGAAAATAGTATGTGTTCAACTCCTCTTAGGGAGGATACTACAGGTGTTTCTGATAAGCAATTTGGTGGAGGGCAAGGCTCACCAAGGCATATGCTCAAGGAAGAACAAATGATCACTAAACTGCTCAACAAATATGGTGGGTTGTGTTAAGCACAGGAGTTTTATCATCTTAAGGGCGGGGGTCTGCAAGTGTGAAGCCAGAGCTGCACGACTTAAGCCAGAGGTTGGCAACCTTTTTCTGTAAAGGGCCAGTTAGTAAATATTTTAGATTTTGTAGGCCAAATGATCTTTGTTGCAACTACTCAACTCTGTCTTTGCAGTGCAAAAGCGACCAAATACAATATGTAAACGAATGAGCACAGCTGTGTTTCAATAAAGCTTTATTTACGGACACTGAAATTTGAATTTCATGCCATTTTCATATGCCAAGAAGTATTATTCATCTTTTGATTTGATTCTCAACATTTGAAAATGTAAAAATCATTCTTAGCTCATGGCTATACAACAACGGACCAAATTTGGCCTGTTGGCCATAATTTGCTAACCCTTGACTTAAACATGAGGAGAGAGTTGAGGGCTAACTCTCATAGTCCTGCTCTGATCTTCCTCCATCCTGCAGTCAGCCTGTCTTTTAAATAAAGATACATGAAGAGTACAGATTTGAAGCACCTGATCATTAACCTGCCCTTGGCACTCTCTAGTGTTGGTCCTTCTGATGCCATCTGTCTACTTGTCTTCCCAATTCTGACACCCTGCCCCCAAGTTCCCTCGTCTTCTTCAATTTACTCTTCTGTAGGCATTACTCCTTCTCATTGCACCCCCATCCCTCCCGCACACATACTTTTCTTTGTGTTTGATCCCTGTACCTCTTAATTCCACTCTTGCATTCTCTAGAACTTTGCTTCAGGCTTTACATTAATTTGGTAATAGCTTATTAGAGATTAAGACGGTTCTCTGCCAGAGTTATTTGCATTTTAATGACATACCCCTAAGACTAAAAAATCATGAAAATTCAAAAGAATATTTTAGAATTGCAGGTGCACTGGGGGAGAGGGTAGGGACAATAGAGGAAAGATTTGAGGATGGCAAAACTGTTTGGGCACCACTCTAACCTCATCAACCAGGTCAGTCTCATGAAGGACCATGCCCTCAATGGTAACTTGCCCGCCTAGGTCCCCTATGTCCTTCTTTTCATATAGCTTGTGATTCTCTGTCTACATGATAAGACTATAGGGATTCCACATACCACATTGCCTGTAGTCATATTGCTTAACTGATAGGGTGGTAAACTTAAAATATTCACAGCCTCAGCCTTTCCTACAACCTAAGTGGATTTTATTTTGGTTCATTTTCCACAATAAAATCTGGGGTGACATGAGGATATTGGCAGGATGATTACAAGAAAACAAATGTGCCTTGCTAGAATGGTGTAAGCTGTGATCATTTGAACTTGTCCTTATTATGGCATTGTTATTGGCTGGTGTGTTTTCAAAAAATATTTATTAAGCAGGAAAGATAAAATTCAGAGGTTTATAAGAAAGAAAGACATTTTATTGCTTCAATTTAATGATGTGAGTTGAATTGTAGAACAACCTAAGCAAGCATGATCTAACTACAAAATAAGTATATTTCCATTGGAAAAGGAGCATATCCAGAGACAGTGTTTGCAGTTTAAAGTCATAGAAAAAGGTGGGTTTGACAGCCCTTCATCATGTTTGCCTTTCCTAATGCTTTAAAATGGTAGTGGACCCTCACCCTATTGCAAGTCCGTATAGCAATGATATACAGCATCATTGCCTGAAAAACCCAGGTTCTTAATTCATCCACCCAACTAGAACTTACTAGTGACTTGCCATATGTGGGCCATATAGACATCTAGTATTTGGGAGTTTTAAAGGCAAACGTGTAAATATTATACTGCTTAATTCCCTCTCTGTTGAATGGACAGTTTCCAGCTCTAATCTATTAAGTCACAAACCCACAGAGATTCTCTTTAGTAACTTTTGACTCTGTTCAAAGTAAAAGAAGTCCAATCTCACTAATATGCCGGTAGGCCATTGGTAAAAATTTAACACCTTTTTCAAAAAAATTCATTGTTAAAAATCATTAGCTGGTGATTGGATTAGTGAGAAAATCATAGAAGAGATTTAAGACGGAGAAGTAGGAAGGACCCTATAGACAAGAGTTTAACAAACATTTTCTCTAAAGGGCCAGATAGTAAATATTTTCAGCTCTGTGAGCCATACGGTCTCTTTCACAAAAGCTCACTTCCACCTTTGGCCCAATGGCCAGAGTTTTTTAACTCCTTTTATAAATCAGCTTATTTTACAAATGAGGAACTTAAGACCGAGAAGTCTCGGGTATACTCAGATCACACTGTACAATAATAGTAAGAATTAATCCAGATAGATCATGCCTTCAAGTTCTTATATTCTAATGCATTTGTTATATCTTAGGATTTTAGAAAGGAATGAGACTTTGAAAAACCTCTTCCAAATCCTTTAGTTTAGAAATGAGGAAGGTGAGTCCCAGAGGGAATATGAATTGTCCAAACTCTTTATAGTGCCAAGAGGAGGATTACAACGCAGATCTCATGACATCTGTTTTAATACATTTTTACTTGTATCACATTATGCTTTAAATGACCAAGGTAGAAATCTCATATATTTATTAATTGAGTAAGAACATACTGAGTATCGACTATATGTTAAGCTGTAGCCTCAGCGTTGTGATACATAGAAATGCATAAAAAGGGTTGCCTTAAGAAGCTTAGAACCATGATAATAAATAAGTAATATGATATTATAATATCAAAAAGTCCACCTAGGCCGGGCGCGGTGGCTCACCCCTGTAATCCTAGCACTCTGGGAGGCTGAAGTGGGTGGATTGTTTGAGCTCAGGAGTTCGAAACCAGCCTGAGCAAGAGCGAGACCCCGTCTCTACTAAAAATAGAAAGAAATTAATCAGA
>NW_012152285.1:1170296-1173498 GCF_000956105.1 Propithecus coquereli | reverse complement strand
GCCCTGTTTAGTCTCTGAGCCAGTAGGTGGTGTTTGTGGGTGAGATTCGACCACACCCTTTATGATGAATCAGTAGATACAGTAAAAGGGTGTGCAGGATGACCTCCCTGTCAGTAGGTGGCACTTGCAGGGAGGTGCGAGCTGCGGTGCTGTTTTTGGGTCCTGTAGCTAGCTCTTATTCCTCTAGAGAGGCCCTCTTGTGCCTCGGGTGGTGGGTGGAGCCCTGGGATTTCCAGGTGTGTCTTTATTCTCCCCCTCAGTGGGAGGAGTGAGTCTGGGTGGGGCTGGGTTGGACAAGCCTGCCCTCAGGCTCCACAACTGCTGCTAGCAGTTTCAAAGGTCTACTCTTTGTTTCTATGCAAAGCTTCCGGGAGGGGCTGAAATGGGTCCACTCAGCTGAAAGTCTGGGCTTAGGGACTGGGGCTGTCCAAGACCCGCACTCTGGAGCAGGTCTTGCTCCCCTCCACTCGCCCCCTCTCCGTGTCGTCTCCCAGGCCTCTGCCAGCAAGCGGGGCCTCAGGCCGATGGATCTCCCTGGCTGTGATGTGGGCTGGGAGGTTCCCTACCCAGGATCGTAGCCTGAGCTGGGTGCACAGCCCTCTTTTAGGAGAGGGTTGCCGGTCAGGCACGCTGATCTGCCCCTGAAGGTACACACTCCTCAGTAGGCTCTTTCACAGATCTCTCCTCCGTGCCCCAGGGCAGTGTGATCGTGACCTGGCTGTACAGGGTCTGGTCTGCAGGCCTGACCCCTGGACTCTGGAGATCAATCCCTGACCCTGCCAGGGGGAGAGGTGCTGGTCTTGAATCACCTACAGGGTGCCCAAGCTGGATCGATTTCACTCCACCTCGGGATTTGCCCCACTCTCCTGGAGTCCCCAGGCAAGCAGCACCTGGGAGAGCTGGTGGGTAGGGAACTCACAATCTGAGTACCCCTCAGTCTGCTTTAGGGCCCCAGAAGGAGAGGTCCCGTTCCTTGGAGATACCTCCGTGTGATGGCTAAATTGTCTTTCTGGGCACGCACGGGTAGAGAGGGGGAAGGAGAGAATGGAGCACTATGGCATCTGCCACTAGGCTCGGGTCTATGCCCGGGGAGGTGCCCCGAAAGGGCTGGGAGCCCGGCGCTGAGTCCGCAAGAGGGCACTGCTCACTGGCGGCAGCTGTCTCTGGGCTGGTGTTGGCAGGTCTCTCCAGCCGCTCAGGAGCCCACCAGCAGTCCTAGATGCAAGGGAGGGGGAAGTTAACCGCTCCACCTACCCTTGTCGCTGGTCTCCAGGCCTCCCAGGACCTTTCTCCTTCCAATTCTCCTCTGCATCGTCTTCCCGTGGAGCCTCCTGTAGTTTCGGGCACCCTTCCTTCTGACTCTCACCCGATCTATGTTTCTCTGCTTGCTTATTTTTTTCTCTGTCTTCTAAAATTCGTTTTTTTTGCAGAGACCTTCTGACTGGCGGCTTGTCTCATCTGCCATCTTGGCTCCTCCCTCTCTACAACTTCTAAATCTGTATATACCTCAAGGGGTAAAATATTTGAATTCCAAATGACTCTCCAAATGGATAAGGGTCTCACTCAGTCAAATTCCCACCATCCAAGCTAAATAACTAGAATTGCTGAATTAAAATGATAATTTTATTAGTTGAGGTAATTAATTTATTTCATCAAAAACAAATGGAGCCTTTATTTGATCACTTCCCTCGCCTACCATAAGGTGGGCTCTCTGTTGTTTTTCGCTGTACCATCCTACCATCCTTTGCTTGCCATGTCATATATTTATAATACTTGTTTACCTATATTGACTTAAAAACTACAAATTTGAGGAGAACAGGATATGTTTATTTTGTTCACGGTTGTATCCACAGTTAGGATGTCAGAAAGTATAATAAGCACTCACTAACTATCTACTGAAATGAATGAATGAGTGATGCTTTATCAGTCTTGGTCCAATCAGCATACAGTAGTTTGAGCAGGAAAAGGTTATGATAAAAAATTAGTAACTATAATAGGGGATTGGAATAATGAGAGATTAGCTAGTAAGAAGTAAACAGAGCTCTAGAGAATATAGAAATAGTAGATATAAGGAGTACTCATTAACTCTACTCTTGTGAGAGAGACCCAGACAAGATCCCTCCCTTTGTGCCTGCCCCTTCTCTACTCCTCCCCAATCCACCCTACTGGGACTAAGAGCTAGACCTTTTTATAGGACAAGGTTCTGAAGCTTAGCACTATTGATATTTAGGGCCAGGTAGTAGTTTTTTTGTAGGGCGCTGTCCTGATCATTGTAGGATGTTTGGCAACATCCTAACCTCTACCCACTACAGTGTGATAAAACTCCCCCCCCTACAGTGTGACAACAAAAGGTGACTCCAGACTTTGCCAAATGTCCCCTGTGGGACAAAATCACCCTCAGGGGAAGGACACAGCTATTACTTGCTGGATGGCAGTGAAGTCTCTATGATGTCATGCCAGTGGAACTTGTGCCAGAAATCTGCCCTGTAGGGTTGCAAGGAAAGCTGTTCACAGGGAGGTATAAAACCACCTGAGGGGAAGTCTGCTGGGGAATCTGCTGGCTGCCCTGTACCAGCCAGTGGGGAGTCTGTGAGAGCCTACCAAGCACGCTGGAACCAGGTAGCTAAATCCTTTGTTCTTGAAGTGTCATCTCTCAATGCCCTTTGATGAAAACGTTCCAGTGCCAGTTGGCAAGGAAAAAAATTTTAAATGACCTAATCCGTTTTTACAGAGCAGTCAAAAAGGGTGAATTTAAAGCTAAGAGGCAATGGATCCATTGCCAGTACAGATTCAAAGCCAAATCCTATCATGGAATACGGAGATGTAAAAATGAATAGCAAAGTTTCCTTCTTCCTTGTATTAACTCCTGGTCCAAACAAATGCATTAAAAAAATCAACATGAGGCTGGGCGCGGTGGCTCACGCCTGTAATCCTAGCATTCTGGGAGGCCGAGGCGGTTGGATCATTCTGACATAGTTCTTTCTACTTTTTCTCTGAATTTGAGATGGAGACCAAGATGGTGAGAAAAAACAAAAGCAAAATATCTCTTTCTTGTGGTCCTAAAAGTTCTTACCCTAATTTCTTGCCTGTTAAAAAGAGTTTGTACTTATATACCTGGTCAAATTACTGATCAAAAACTGTTTGTGGACAGCACGGTGGCTCACACCTGTAATCCTAGCACTCTGGGAGGCAGAGGCGGGTG
>NW_012152285.1:1154079-1169536 GCF_000956105.1 Propithecus coquereli | reverse complement strand
CTCAAACTCCTGGGCTCAAGTGATCCTTCTGCCTCAGCCTCCCGAGTAGCTGGGACTACAGGCATGCGCCACCATGCCTGGCTAATTTTTTCTATGCATTTTTAGCTGGCCAATTAATTTCTTTCTAATTTTAGTAGAGGCGGGGTCTCGCTCATTGCTCAGGCTGGTCTTGAACTCCTGAGCTCCAACAATCTGCCCGCCTCGGCCTCCCAGAGTGCTAGGATTACAGGCGTGAGCCACCGCGCCCGGCCATACTGTGTTTGTTTCTGACAGTAGAGTGAGAGATTGATCACAATGGGAGGACTGAAGCAGGGTGACTATTAGGATACTGTTGCAGCAGCCCTAAAAGATGTTCATTAGGGTTTATGAGTTTAAACTATAGGCTAAAGCAGATTTTGGTGAATAATTAAAGATGAGTGGTGAGAGAGGATGTGAGAGATGAGAGGTGTTTCTATCTTAAGAGATTTGGTGGATGTCTACAGTAGATCAAGAATGTGGGAGATCAAGCAGGTTGAGATGGAAGTAATTGACTGATACAGTTATGGATATGTTAAGTTCAAACTGCCTAAGTTTCTAATTGGCAGTTAGAAATGTGGGTTTTGTTTGGTTTTGTTTTTTTAACACTCAGGTGATGAATGGAAATTGGTGTTGGAGTTCACAGTTAATCATTTTTAAAATATTATAATCACAGCTTTGGTTTTGTTAATTATAATCATTGTTTTGTTTTACACCAATGAATAAATAATTTATTTTTTCCAGTAAATGCTTGAAACCTTATTATTAATAAATCTTTCTTTTTCTGTTTTGTCATTTGCTGGTTGGGTTTTTTTTTTAATTTTTCATTATTATGGATACATAATTGTATATCTTTATAGGGGACATGTGATGTTTTGATACAGGCATACCATGTGAATGAATAAAATCAAGGTAATTGCGGTATCCATCGCCTCAAGCATTTATCATTTTTCTGTATTAGGAACATTCCAATTCCACTCTTTTAGGTATTTTAAAGTGTACCCTAATTTAATGTTGATTATAGTCACTTTGTTGCACTATCAAATATTATTCATTCTATCTATTTAACTATATTTTTGTACCCATTAAACATCCCCACTTTACACTCCCTTCCCCACTACTCTTCCCAGCCTCTGGTAACCATTATTCTACTCTCTGTCTCCATGAGATCAATTGTTTTTAATATTTGGCTCCCACATATGAAAAAGAACATGCAAGATTTGTCTTTCTGTGCTTGGCTTATTTCACTTAACATAATGTTCTTCAGTTCCATCCATGTTGTTGTAAATGGCAGAATCTCATTCATTTTCATGACTATATAATATTCCATTGTATGTAAGTACCACAATTTCTATCCATTCATCCATTGATGGACACGTGGGTTGATTTCAAATCTTGGCTATTGCGAATTATGCTGCAATAAATATGGGCTTGCAGATATCTTTTTGATATATTGAATTCCCCTCCCTTGGGTATATACTTAGCAGTGGACTGCTGGGTCATATGGTAGTTTGATTTTTAGTTTTTTGAGGAATATCCATGCTGTTCTCCATAGTGGTTGTACTAATTTGCATTCCCACCAGCAAGGTATGTGGATTTCCCTTTCTCCACATCCTTGCTAGCTGTACTTTTTATAAAAGCCATTTTAACTGGAGTGAAACGATCTCTCATTGTAGTTTTGGTATGCATTTCTCTGATGATTAATGATGTTGAGCATGTTTTCATATACCTGTAGGCAATTTATATGTCTGTGGTTGAGAAATGTCTATTTAGATCCTTTGCCCATTTTTAAATCTGATTACTTGATTTTTTTCCCATTGAGTTGTTGGAGCTCCTTATATATTCTAGCTATTAATAACTTGTCAGATGAGTAGTTTGAAAATATTTGCTTCCATTCTGTGGGTTGTGTCTTAACTTTGTTGGTTGTTTCCTTTGCTGTGCAGAAGCTTTTTAGCTTGATGTGATCCCATTTGTCCAATTTTACTTTGGTTGCCTGTGCTTTGGGTGTATTACTCAAGAAGTCCTCACCCAGACCAATGTCCTGAAGCATTTCCCCAATGTTTTCTTTTAGTAATTTCATAGTTTTAGGTCTTAAATGTAAGTCTTTAATCTGTTTTGATTTTATTTTTGTAAATGGTGAGAGGTAAGAGTCTAGTTTCATTCTTCTATGTATGGATATCCAGTTTTCCCAGCACCATTACTTATTGAAGAGACTATCCTTTCCCCACTGTATGTTCTTGGCACCTTTGTTGAAGATAAGTTCAATATAGATGTTTGGATTTATTTTTGGGTTCTCTACTCTGCAAACCTTATTATATTTCTGAGAGTTGCAGTTTTGTCCATTGAATGTTTGAAAAATTGTTATTTAGAGGTTCAGGAATGTCTTTGGAACTCATAAACCGGTTGTATGAATGAATAAGAAAATTCATAGAAACTTTCATTTTCTAAATCATAAATATCAATATTAATTTTCTTCAATTGAATAGGTAATATTTGAAATTTCATATTTGAAAATATCTTTAGAATTTTTCTGTACAGCATTTTTGGCTGTTTATTTGAGGAGGGGATTATAATGCTTCTTGTGTTTCAGAAATAAAGCAAGGAGGAGTGGATGTCAGACTCAATTTCTGACAGAGCTTAGTAATAAGTTTAAAAAACAGCAGTATAATCATTAAGTTTGAAAGTTGAATTCTGCTTTAGATATTCACATCACTTTTTTGGTAGCGTTAAGTGGTTTTGTTTACTTTAGTATTCACATTTCTCTGGCGAGACAGTTATTACAGGCCCAGCTGGGTCATAAAGATCTTAGACTTTTCTTTTTCAATATGTGTAACAGTTGGTATTCATTTGAAACCCATAGCATAAATGCACGAATTGGATTAGCATCAGCCACAATAACAGTGAAAACTCATTCCCAGATTAAACTTTATTTACAAAGAAAGCCCTTTCAGAATTTACTGCTTTGGATGAAATACAATGATCATATTATCCATTGTTGTGCTACAATCATGTAATCAAATCAATTTTAAATAGAAAACCAGGCTAGCAAAGGCAATTCATGATTTAGTGATTGATAAGAAAAATATTGTCTTCCCAGCTGATCTGAAGATAGTACATTGTCATCGAGACAAGAAACCCACCAGGGCTGAATGACAACTTTTACTTATTTAATTATGTTGCATTATTTTCATAGAGTTCACTTTTTTCTCCTCTTTTTTTTTTACATTTCTAATATAGTCTAGGTCATGTGATTATAAATGTAATAACTGTTCATTTTAGAAAAATTGGAAATACGGAAAAATATAAATACATTTTCATATATTTCCTTAAACAGTGAGATAATTTTTCCTAAATATTTTTTCCTGCTTTGTCCACATCCTAGGACAGCATTAATACATCTCTCTCGCACGCACACAGGCAGAAAGATATGTAGATAGCTGAAAGATAGATGATAGAAAGATAATTTCCTTCACAGCTAACTTCCAAGGAATGCTTTTTTTCACCATTTTAAAGATAATCTAAGCTTCAGAGAACTCAAGTGAGATGTTGTAAAACATATAGCTTATAAGTAGAGAAACAGAATTGGAATTTAATTCTGTTTTCAAAGCCTATTATAGCGTATTACCTTACCACATTGCATTAGCAATTTACTATGTTAATAAAACACCTCATCAGCATAATTGAGTTCCTTTGTTTTGGTTTCTTAATTGTGCTTGGACATTTAAGCTTATTTTAATTTTTTATTTTGTCAAGAATTTTGTGCATTAAGCTTTGCCCCTCTTGTAGAAATATTTCCTCAAAGAGATACACGGTAGCAGAATTACTGATTCAAAGGATATGTATATTTTTAAATTATTGTCTAGAACTATACAGTTCACTCTCTGGTGACAATGTATATGAACATCTGTTGCACTACACCCTGGCTAGCTTAAGTTTTTTTTTTTTTTTTTTTTTAGACAGAGTCTCACTCCATTGCCTGGGCTAGAGTGCCGTGGCATCAGCCTAGCTCACAGCAACCTCAAACTCCCGGGCCAAACATTTATGTTGCTACTTTCTCGTATACAGACGGTGCTAGTCAAGATGAAAACCACAAAACAAACAAAAAAGAAAATCACGTTTTTGAAATATATTTACAGCTCGTTAAAAAAAAAAAAAAAAAGCCATCCTCCTGCCTCAGCCTCCCAGGTAGCTGGGATTACAGGCACGTGCCACCGTGCCCGGCTAATTTTTTCTATTTTTAGTTGTTTGGCTAATCTCTTTCTATTCATAGTAGAGACAGAGTCTTGCTCTTGCTCAAGCCGGTCTCGAACTCCTGAGCTCAAGCAATCGTCCTGCCTCGGCCTCCCAGAGTGCTAGGATTACAGGCGTGAGCCACCACGCCCAGCCTAGCTTAAGTTTTTGATTAAAACATTATTAAGAGATACGATCGGGCAAATCAGCCCAAGGCATGAAATATATCACCATACCAGAAATTTATTCTTCTAGTATTTATACTAGAGAATAAATGCCTTTATTCTTCTCTTGTAATTGAGACATGGAGCTCAATTAAGTTATTGACAATTAAAATTTGGAAGATTGTTTATTCTATGGTGATTGCTTATTTGCCCTGGAAAAAAATAAACAAATTTAAAAGACCAAAAAATTGTGAGAGTAGGAAAGAGCTCAAATAACCTTTCTCTGAAGTGTCAGAAGTAAATAGTAAAGGCCAACACAGTACCCGAAAAGGATGGGTGGACAAGAGAAAAATAGAAATTATCCAAGTGATAACTTAAATAGGAACCAAAAATTATGACTTGAAAAGAATCCAATTATAGATGATAAAGATTGTGGTCAGCAGTAGAAAAGAAGGGAAAGAGTTCAGAGAAGCTAATTTATGAATTTTCTGAACATCCAGGAATGATGCTTTTGTTTTAATATACTCTTGACAGTTAATCTTCACAATAGCCCTGTGGAAACAGATGAGATTAAAAAAAAATCAAATTAAGGATCATAGAGGCCCAATTACTTATTCAGAGTCACATACCTGGACTGGAATTCCAGGGTGTCTGACTCCACACCATGCTCTGTATGTTATACCCTCTTTAGTCTGTTGCTTTTATGCCCACAAAGTAAGTGTTAACTGGCAAGCTTGATTCTGCTTGGGGAATCTTTATAAAAAAGAGTAGAGTAGAAGAGATCAAAAGTAGTGAGATCAGGGATTTTCTGAGGTGAGAAAGAGTATCAACAGCCTGAATAAGGCAGTGGAAGTAGAAAGAAAAAGGAGGAAGGAGTTTAAGAGAGATTGCAAAAGTAGGCTTGATGGACTTGGGTAAAAGGGAAAGGTCATGGATAACACTAAGATTTCTAGCCTGAATTATTGGTAGATGATAATGCCATTAGAAAGATGGGAAACGTAGGAACAAGTCTAAATGGAAATAGAGATAACTATACTTACCTCGTAGAGTTGCTATGAGATTTCAATGAGATATTGCAGGTAAAAAGCAAAACTGAACATAATAAATATTTAAGAAAAATAAATCAATTTATTAGAAAGAAGAGGGCAAAGGATACAATTTGGGGAATGATTTACCTTTAAGGGATGGCAAAGGAAGAAGAACCATTGTGTGATGCATGCTAAGAAATACCATAGAGGGGAAACAGGAGAATCAGGAAAATGAAGCACCGGAGAAAAGAACAGAGTAGTCCAGGGCAGTGCTACGAGTGTCTATTTTATGGCTACACCCAGAGAAGATGGCCAGCAGGGCCAGAAACCTCAGATAGCTCACTGAGGGTGGGACCTGGAAAGAGATCACTGGGATAACAGTTAGCAGAGTAATGATAACTTTGGGGGGAAAGTTGTAATAAGGGAAAGAAAGATGGAAATAGAATGACAGGCTGCAATAGGTTGAGAACTAAATGAAAAATGAAGACAATAGATAGGAAATGCAGCTTCTTCAAAATGGCTATTTGACCACAAAGAATAGTTTTTTGTATTTTAGGTTTGGAGAGACCATCCTGTTTATAGACTGAAAGTCTAAAGGGAGACACTGAAACAATACGAAAGATTGTAATTGGTAGAGCAAGAGTCCAGAGGAGAAAGATAAGAGTTTGTGATTAGTAACAATGAAAAAGGAATTTGCTTTAGAAAGAAATTAGGGTACTTCCTCTGGGAGAACAGTATGATGATAATGTCAATATAGGGTCAGGGAAAAAAATGTAAACCAGAAACTTAACTTTTTATGAATTTTCCAAAAATTATACCCCAAAATGTTATTAAATAGCTCAGATACCCAAGAAAATGTGTCTTCTAGATTGCCATTGATGTTTCTTCATTACACTTCCTGTTAGGCACTGAATTATGTCCCCTAAAACCCATATGTTGAATCCCTAACCCCCAATGTGACTGTATTTGGAGATAGGCCCTTTTAAGGAGGTAATTAAGGTTAAATGAGGTCATAAGGGTGAGGCCCTAATCCTATTGGACTGGAGTCTTTAAAATAGAGGGAAAGACCAGAGGTCACACACAGAGGAAAGGCCATATGAGGACACTGAGAATGGGGCTATTAGCCAAAGTCAGGAAGAAAGGCCTCACCAGAAACCAACCCTGGTGGCTCCTTGATCTTGGACTTCCAGCCTCCAGAACTGTGAGAAAATAAATTTCTATTATTTGAGCTGCCTAAATCTGTAGTATTTTGTTATGGCAGTCCTAGGAGACTAATACACTTCCCTAATTGGAACTTTTATAGACACACTGCAATAGGAGAAATAAGATGATCCGTTAAAATAAAAATAATTCTTTTAAAGAATTGAATTGGCAATGAGGGCAGGATGTAAGAGAAAGCAGATGCTTGATACCAAATCCTAGCCCCAGTTATTAACCAGCTGGCCTCAGCTTTCCATATTGGGGAGATAAAAATGGAGTCAATAATGGTTGGGATCGTGGGAGTTAGAGTCAGGTTGCCTTGGTTCAAATCCCATTGTTGACACTTTCTAGCCTTATGAACCTGGGCAACTTACTTAATTGTCTTAGCATTGATTGCCTTTTCTATAAAACAGGGAAAATCCATGTAAAATAATTTGTACAATCCTAACACATGCTAGCTAGTATTTTCATATTTTGCATGATATTTTTTATTATTACTAAATTCTATAAGCATTAGTTTATGACATTAAAGGAAATATTTAGTTCTAAGCTTCTAATGAATTTTTGGGAAAAATCTTTATTTCCTTTGTCAGTCATATAATTAGAGCAGAAATAAAAAGTCCAGTGATGGAATTATTTTTGTAAAAATGTTAAGCTAGAGACTAAAGCTGTCTTTGTTGCAAAGAGTTTCAGGGCATAATAAGAAAAAGTGTACTAAGAAAGATATCTTGGAATAGATTTATTGTGCCATATTAGTATTCACTTTCAATTTACTTTAAAAAAGTCAGTAACTTTTGTAGTATTTTACATCTGCATGCTATTTTCTGTACCCAGCATTTTCCAGAGGAAGTTTTTAGTCAATTACCAATACATGGATTATTTCAACTGATATCCAATATAATTAATACATCTACATAAAGTAGAATACATCAGCTATAGATTTTTATTGTTTTTAACAAACATGGTCTTTTATTGTTAACAATTTTGATGAGAATTTTTGTGAATTATATGGATTTGTAAATTTTTAATAATTTCTAAGTAGAGAAGCTTGAAAAATATTAATAGATGAGACATTCACTGTTGCCATAGATTCTGTTTTGAGAATGAGAAAAAATGAAAAAAAAAATAATGTTTGCATGTATACGAATCTTATTGTGCACATGGGCCACAAAACGGTTTTAGAATTGAGAACCTACTGTATTATGAGAAAACTTGAATAACTTAGTGTTGATATTTTGTTTTCACTGAGGAAAATGGATTCTTTTGATGAAATTAATTGGGCCTATATGAAACATAATCATTGGCTTTCATGTTAAAACAATGATATTTTGGCCCGGAAAATCGATGATAAGAAGAGTAATGTGTAGTATCTACTTTTGTCAGTATGCATCTCATTTAGTAAGGTAAAGAGAGTTTATAACATTTAAAATAATTGGTTAGCCACAAGAAATCTGTCCGCTGCATGGACTGTTTGATTTAAGTATAGCTGAGGGATGTATATTTTTAAGGAAAATGAAACTGATAGATGTAGCACATTAGAGCAATCTACATTCATATTTTCCTCTTAAAACCTGAAGAGGCTAACAACTATCACATGAGATTTGAGTCTAATTTCTCCAGCTTTTAATTGAAAATGAAAGTTGTGCTACATTTTAAAATCCTTTCTTTCACTTTAATTGCAATGGGATCCGTGATTGTAAATTTCATTATATTCTAAAATAATTGCCCTCATTTAATGTCCTATATATAATTCAGTATCAAATTGCTAAGTGTTTCAAACCACTTTACCCGTATTTATATAATCTATGTCTTCATTAGGACCCAAAATTTAGGCCCTAAAAGTTCATCGTTCATATATGTGGATATCCAAAGAGGCACATAGGACTTTTAACTTGTATAGTTTGAATTTTAAAGAAAACTAAAGAAATTATAAACTCTTAAGGTGATGGATACCTCGATTACCATGGTTTGATTTTTACACATTGTATGCCTGTATTAAAACATCACATGTATCCCATAAATACATACAACTATTATGTACCCATAATAACTAAAAATAAAAGATAAAAATAAAGAAAACTTAAAGATTTTACCTGTCTTCTTCTGGTCACATAAATAGATACACACAATGAATGAATAAATGAGTAAATGACTGAATTAGTCTATTTATTAATTCATTCTGAATTTCTGTTACAGGCCAGGCAATATTTTAGTTCCTAAAGAGATATTGATGAATAAGATAGACTAGGTTCCTGATCTCATGAGCTTTCCATTTTGGTGTGGGAAAGATAGCAGATATTTAAACACAGTAGTTTTTAGCTAGTCACGAGTAAAAATGGATTAAAGTGACAAAGAGTTACAGAAGTAAGGGTTTAGAGTAAAGGCGATTTTGCATGGGTTGGTCAGAGAAGACCTGTCTGAAGAAGACACTTGAGCTGAGACCTGAATGGCATGAAGACAAAGCTAAGAAGATCTAGAGAAAGAATGTTCCAAGCGGAGGACAAAGGTTCTGAGGAAGATGCAAGCTTCTATGATCATAGGTACCATATTAGGAGAAGTCAGAGAGCTTGTTAGAGGCCCACAGAAGAGTGATACGATTTTATTTATGTTTTTAAAAATGACCCTGCCCACTGGGTAAGGACAATAGTGGAAATAAAGGAAAAGGAAATTATAGTAATACCCAGGTGAAAGAATGGTGGCTACAATCCAAAGGGAATATAGAAAAGAAGATTCATTTCAGATTATTGACGATAAAATGTACAAAATTTAGTGTTGGGCCGGGCGTGGTGGCTCACGCCTGTAATCCTAGCACTCTGGGATGCCAAGGCGGGAGGATCATTTGAGCTCAGGAGTTCCAGACCAGCCTGAGCAAGAGCGAGATCCCGTCTCTACTAAAAAAATAGAAAGAAATTAGCTGGACAACTAAAAATACATAGAAAAATTAGCCAGGCATGGTGGCGCATGCCTGTAGTCCCAGCTACTTGGGAGGCTGAGGCAGGAGGATCTCTTGAGCCCAGGAGTTTGAGGTTACTGTGAGCTAGGCTGATGCCACGGCACTCTAGCCTGGACAACAGAGTGAGACTCTGTCTCAAAAAAAAAAAAAAAAAAGATTTAGTGTTGGATTAGATATGAGGTGGAAGGGTGACAGGAAGAGAACAATCTAGAAAGGGGGTCAACAAATGCTTTTTGTAAAGGGTCAGGACATCAAAGGACGTCTGTATATCTGGACATCAAGGAGTTCAGTGTCTAGTGAAGGAGACTGAACAAAAACTAACAATTCCAAAACTGTGAAATATACTCTAAAAACGCAGCCACAAGAAATCAGGTGGGGTTCAGAAAGGGTCCTATAAAGAGGGTGGCAGGGAGAGGGAGTGGTCTAGGACAGTGCTTCTCCGAGGATTTGTGCTAAAGGACCAGTTTTGTTTTGTTTTAATTTCCAGTCCATCATGGGCAGATGTTTTTATAAAATAAAATACAAAAGAATTACTAGACAAATAAAAGGAAAAAGGGCATAGAAGTGACGACACTTTTTTACTATTAGACTCAACATTCATAAAATTCTATTTCAATAAAAATGTCAGAGCAAACATAACACTGGATAAAAGGAAAAGAATTACCAAAGTGAATCACTTTCATTGTTATTGAAAGCATTTATATAAGTAATAAGAAAGAGAATGGCTATTATACTTGTTTTGCAGTCCCAACAAAGCCTAAATTTATGAATAAAATAGCAATTCCTCATTCTCACTGCAATTGGTACACTTTGAAAGAACACTGTGGATTTCAATATTTAGTCTTTAACGTGACAAATGTACCTGTTTTTTTTTTTATTGTTAACTTTTCTGATCTAGGTTAGATTTATGGAAATGCCACTTGCAGAGAGTAATGTGTATTTAAACTGTTTTATGTTTTGTTTAATACAATCAGAGTAGAGAAACCAGTCTCACAAATGAGTATTGATGAGAATGGACAAAGTAATTTTAAAGCAATTTTAACATACTGCAGATATTCATTTTTATTTCTAATTCAAAATGGAACAAGTCATGCCCTATTTTCATTAATCCTTTGTGAGTAGCCAATTCTACCAATCAATAGTGTAAAGTATGGTTAAATTCTCTTTTGATAAAAGAAATAGATTATGGATCTTATGTATTTTGACTTACAATTAGTAAACTAATCTTAAAATATCACACATTTAACATCACCCTCTTATGCATGACTTGTATGAAGCTTATAGCATATCTTTCTTACCTCATAGGTTTAATAATAACTGCCTAGATATATACCCTGTTCAAAAATACATGTCCACTGATCTTGCTTTTGGATGTCTCAGCAATGTCAAATTACTATAAAAGTCTCTGAAGTTCTGTACTTATCTCTTCACAGCCCAGCAACAAATAGTTTAGCCAATCATACTTTGATTAGCACTGATGTACAAATGATCCCAAATTCAATCATGCTCAGGGAAGTGTGAATTATTTATAAAATCTTGTATATAAACATTTAAGATGGAATATTTACAAATTCAAAATTGTGTAGAAGAAAATTTCAGAACATTTCTTTTTAAAACACACCATTTCTCTTTTTATACCCTTTATTAATACGTAATATATTCTTAACAGTTAAATAATAAAAGTAAAAAAGAGTCAATAAAATAAAATACTAAGCCACAAATGCTATCACAAATGCTTTAACAGTAAAATTATTAGATAACCAAATAAACAAATAAAATTGAGAAATTTAGTCAATTTATATAGGATATTTTTACATAGTCAAGTATGTCCTACAGGTTTCACTTGATTTTTCCCCCATGTAACCATTAAGTCGGTTATTTTACAAGCACAAACCTAGCTTAAAATCACATAAGTTCTGGAACAATACAATTTCAACTTTTGATAACATTGGAAAAAGTCCTAGAAGGATACAAGCCAAAATATTAACAATGTTCAGCTCACAATTGTGGAATTACAAGAAATCTCTTATCCCTTAGAGTTTTTCAGTGCTTTTCAAAATTTCAACATTTTACTATTGGAAAATCTCTCTCTCTCTCTCTCTCTCTCTCTCTCTCTCTCTCTCTCTCTCTCCCACACACACACATACACGCACGCACACACATAGATAATCTTAAAATCCAAAATTAGACCATTCATTTTAACTAGTATAACAAACCTAGTCAATTTAACAAGGCTCTGCCCTGGAGAGGACTGATTATATAGACATATTATACATGAAAATTCAGTCAACCCTAAATCTTTTTGTTGTTGTTCTTCGATAGTCACAATAACTAAAATGGGGAAGTTCCTGAAATCAATTCTTAGCTTTTTATTTCTTTGATTATTAGGCCAAATTGGATCATTATTTTCAAATTTTGGTACCTTTTTAAGCATATAATTATGATTGGAATATAGTCTAAATCAAATGTTTGTTATTTGTAACCCCTTTTTCCTAATGAATAATCCCCATGGTAGATATGGGGTTGTTGTGACAAAGAAAAGACACAGACAAATAAATGTGTGTAGTATTTTCTTTTGCAAATATAAACATACACGTAGGATCAAAATATAGTAGTAAGAAAACTGTTTACCCATAAAGGTGTCATTGCTTTCTTTGAAGTTATTACCAAATATAATTTTGAGTAGACAAAATTCTTTTTATAGACACTATAGCCTTCCTTATGATAAACATTCAACCACTCATCACCTCCCACCTTGTATTTTAATTCTTTGTGTCTTATCTGTAATACTAATATAAGACTGTAAATTCCTTAAGGATGTACTTTATTCTCTTTGCATAATCCACAGTAGCTTGAATAGTTCCTTGTAGGTAGTAGGTATTGCCTAGATATATGTGTGTGTCTGGTTGGAGGGATGGATGGATGGATGGATGGATAACTGGAAAAATAAATAAGGATATTGATTGGTTTTATTTTATTTGGGGTTTATTTTTCTCCAAAAAACAAATATTCATATGATATTTGACAGTGTAAATCACTAAGAATTATGATTATCTTAGTTATAAAAGCAAAAACAAAAAATGACAAACATAAGAAAACTTGAAGCCACAAAGTGAATCAACAGATTTTCTACATAAATGTACCAAAATTAAGGGTGCCTCTAAAACCTTGGGCTCAGCTAAGTAACAAGTGTCCCAACGAATATGGAACACTAACTTTCTATATTTTTAAATAAATGTCTTTTAAATGAAGATTTATCCAAGATACAGGTTAACAAAGTGTAATAGCATATAGTCTCTCAAATTAAGAGAGCTTTCCCAAGGGTTCTGATAATGCTTGACGAATATTGTGCTTAACACTATTGAAGTATTTGAAATAGTTTCTGGTTTAAGATTTTACCTTGATTCTTTTTGACTTACAATATATGAAAAGATTACTATTTTATTTAAGAGTATAATCAAGAAAAAAACTGTTTTAAATATTATGAGACTTTCTCCCACCCCATTTTGAATTTGAAAAGATTCTATTTTAAATTTTTCATACAAGATTCTTAAAACTGTATCAGAATATAGGATAGGAGATTATGAGGATTAAATCAAGTAATATATATTTATATATATTATTGAATACATACATGATTTATGAATATAAAAAATGCTTTGCACACTTTAAGGTAGAATATAAATGCTGTTATTTATTAGCAGCCTGGTAATGCTGATCTCTGACATTTGGACTGTCTTTCTAATAATTTAAAAGACTATTTTTCTCTAGATGAAGTCTCATTATATTATGACCAAAGAACAGAATTTTACTTTTTTTAGACATAGCACTGAGTAATCAGCTCCCTTTAGAATAATGTTTTGGCTTAATAATGAAAATATTTTAATAACTGAAATTATTACCCACTGAGTTACTGTCACCATAATGTTCTAAAACAGACAAATATCCTAGAATGATAAACATTCTCTTATCTGGTTTTCCTTAAGGAAAATTTCTATAATTGTCACCATTCTTGGTGTGAAAGGGTCATCGTTTATCCTCCCTCCTTCTCTCTCTTCTTCCATCCATTCTTCTCTCCTTTGTTCCTCCCTTCTTTTTGTCTCTATCCTTTCTTCCCCCACCACCTTGAAAGAATGTGTAAACTACCAGCATTAAACATAAAAGGGATTTCCCATTTGCTCTCTTTCTATGTTCTTAACTGATAACTTTTTACCCACCCCCCTTAAAGAATTCTGTCAAGACTTGTAAAAATTGGATTTTTTACCCCAAGAAAAGTAACAGGAAATTGTGCATGCAATAGTATGCATGCAATAAAGATTTGCTGTGGAGATGCCCTAAATTAAAGTCTTTTGCTCAATAATGTCTCCTGAATTTATCCTGAAATTAAATCTAGAGTATATGTGGAAATTGGGTATTTTATTTTACAGTGCTAAAATATAACTTGTGTATGAATTGTGAGTTTATTTAAAGAGAGAATATAAAGATTTTCCTCTAATCACCTATATTTGCTATAACGTATAAATAATATTTTGTAGTTTCTACTTGTCACTTGCTGGGGTTTTCAAAACATCTCATTATAATCCCTTTCAAAATAGAAAAACAACAACAAAAAGTTAATAGTCAAGAAATGTCATAGGACCTGAGTAAATATTTAGAAAGGCATCTGATACCTATAGTAATACTTTTCCAAATGTCTGTTTGATGAGGGTCCGCACAGATGGCAGGTGTTCCTACAGAGTGCCTGTGAGAGGGAAAAATGAAACACTAATTAGTTCATATTTGTGCCAGGAGTGATAATTTCTGTAATACCATCAATTATGCTTATCAAGATGTCTTAAATTATTCATTGATCAGTGCAGGGATATACAGACAGTGGCAGTCATTTGGAACTTAGTAATATTGCTTGAAAATTCTATATTTTCTTAAACTTCTAGTTAAGTATAATGGTTGATTTATTGTTTGAGGAGACTTAGAATATCAGCAGGATGCATTTGTTTAATGTTTCAAAAAATGTTATATTTCTTTTGGCCAGGATTATCTTCTAAATAAAGATTATTTACAAAGGACATATGGTTCCAATTCTAAAATCCAACATTATAGTCCTGGCTATTTTTATTTTGAAAATAAATTCTGTATATTTAATTCACAATCTAGAGTAAAAATAAAGATGTTTGTATAAATAGTTATCATATGTCTCCTTCATCTGTAAATGGATGTGTGTATGTATGTGTGTGTGCATCTATGATGTATGCACATGCAGTGACCTATTATTCAGCTACTAAAATCTTGCTTATTGAGTTTTTCTGAATGGATCTGAAACACTAAGTTTTAGTGGTTATTGCTCTTTGGTTTTCCTACAGAATATTCTTTTATTACTCTCTCTATCAATGCATTTTCACACTGTTTTGGATTTGGTTGTATTAAAAATATTCAAGTATCTATAAAGGATAGGAGTGGGTATTAGAGAATATGGATTATAATACTGGATATGCTGCTAAATTGCAGTCACTTTGTACAAGTAACTAAAACTCTCTGTGCTTGTTTTCTTATTATTTATAAAAACAGAAAATTAACCAGATATTTTCTACTTTTTATGGTAAAAGAAATATTAATATTACTTTACATTGTGAATCCATCTGGCCTGAGGGAGTTTCTCTAAATTCAGCTTTTCTTTAAGTTTAGGTATGGCCAAGACATTCTATGGGAAAGTAGGAAATTTTACCATAAAAATAACAATGGCAAAACCCCACATGGCAAAAACAATACTAGGCAATAAAAACAAAATGGGAGGTATCAATTTACCAGACTTCAAACTGTATTATAAGGCTTTAGTAATCAAAACAGCTTGGTACTGGCACAAAAATAGA
>NW_012152285.1:1126094-1152711 GCF_000956105.1 Propithecus coquereli | reverse complement strand
CATAGATAATATATTTTTGAAAACTTTATAGAGACTACTGCCTATTATTCATTCAGCATTCATTCATTTGGCATGAATTAATATAATTCATTAAAGAAAACTTTATATACTTTAATGTGATTCTTGATTCCCTGGGCCTCTTTCTAATGAGTTTCTGGGGTCCGTTTTTTGTATAGAAATACTTGGAATGTATTTAGCCCAGCATTCTAGTTACCCTGCCACCCAGATGAGATCATTACCCAAGGGTCTGTGATAACAGCTGCTCCATCCCCCTCCAGCCAGCCCCGAGTAAGATGTCATGTTCCTCTTTTTAGTTATTTTTTTAAGTATATGTAAAAGCAATGAAACAACATTTCAATTTTAAATCAGCAAGCATTTTTCTACATTTCATAACTTGACCATGTATAATTTATTGCTTAATACAACACACAAACCATTTATATGTATTAAAATTATAGAGGTTTAAAATTAAAATGTAGTTTCTTATAGCACTTTAAAAACTCTCCACCCAAATCCAGGATATTGCTAGGGATTTGATAATTATCTTCAAGGCTTAGTGGTTTGGATAGGCAGTACAGTGCAGGTTTTAAGAGTATGAAAAATGATCACCTCCTTTCAATTAGTCTTCACACTTTGGATGTATGACTTTGGGCTAGTTTCTTAACTTCTCATGCTTTAGTATCCTCGTCTATAAAGTGGGGATAATAATGCTAACTTATAGAATCATTGTACTATTAAAATATCAATATTTGTTACTATGTGTAAAATGCATAGTGCAATGCCTGGCATATGAGCACCAGGTAAGTGAGGCCCTGATTATCATGTGAATCCCCAGACTTTTGAGTTTAGATTTTAATTTTGTCACTTCATTCAGTCTAGTTCAGTGGTTACCAAAATGTAGTATGCATAAGTTACTGTATCTTGTTTTATTCAGTAATTTTCAAGGGTGATTCTAGCATATATGTGTGTATTCATTATGTGTTGGCTCTATAATATTTTATATTATAGATATCCAGGCATGTCATAATTGGCAGATCTTTTGTTATTTCAGTATTATAATTAAGTGAATCATTAAGTTTGTGATATATATCAATTAGTGTGTCACAGACTTTATTCCACTCAATTCTTTGAATACCTGCGCTTGCCAGATACAGTTGCCAGATATGTTTAGGCTCTGGAAACTATAAAAGTGGACAAAGTAGAAGAATTCTCTGTTCTTATAGAGTTTATATTCTAGTCAAGGAAAATATCATTATCTGATATCTTTCTTAACAATGTATTTAGATTAAATGCTTGAATTTATTTTTATTTAAATGTCTTTATATTGTTTCATTATATCATTGATTAGGTTGCTATTGTTCCTACTTGTAAAAGATTTATCCTAATCACTGTGTTTTTCCTCTGACAGCTCTTTCAAGCATTTGATTGGAGGGCTGGATGATGTTTCTAACAAAGCATATGAAGATGCAGAAGCTAAAGCAAAGTAAGTAACATTTTTTTACTTTGGCCTTACTCTTGGTTTTAAATATGATTTTGAATTGAAATAAGATCAAATATTTTGTTGTACTTAACAAAGCCTGACACTCTGCCAGGAAGAAATTAATTACGTAAGAGGGAAAAGAAGCAAACTGTTCAAGGTTTTATTACATAGTATGCTTACATAGTATGTCTCTTTAAACATGAAGCCTTAATTTTGTGATGAAGATCATCTCAACAAGTGAAAATGGTTAGTTTAAAATCCAGTATAAACAAATGAATGTAAACACGTTATTTCTCGTACCAACCGAAAATACTTTCTCAACAAATGGTAGCTATGTTCAATAGTTGTCTGAGGAATTGTATGGAAAATAATAAGGCTAGAAATATTTTCCTGTGCAAATTCATCATTACATTGAACTTTGATGTTACTAATATGAAAATGCTGTGAGATGGTAAATATCCCATTAGTTGTCATGTTGTATGAAAAAATACAATTCTGTCTGCAAGGATACTTTGCTTTAAAAAAAAACTTTATTTCTGACAGATTTGAAACAGTTTGAGATTAGCTTTCTCTGCAAAATTTTTAAGTTATTTTAAAAAACCACTAATCTAAATAATCTTCCTCTCTTTCCACCAAATCATTTTAGTATTTGATATCATACGGCACAACTGAAGAATTAAGTTGACAAAAAATAGCATGAAATAGATAGTTCAAGGCAGAATTTGATTGGTTTGGCTTTGTATTAACCTAAAAATAAAAAGAAGTAAGACAATTTCCTTTGAGAATTTATGAAGATGAAAAAATTTGATCTGTAACTAAAATATTAAGAACTATACCCCATGCTAACCCCATAAAATTATATCATTTTCAAAACTATACAAATATATTCACAATCCCTCCTCAATATAGTTTGCTTTTGCCCTTCTGAACTTTGGAGGGCCATAGACTTAAGCCCTAATGTTGAATGCTGACAGTACCTTCTAAAGTTTGCTCAGGAAGTTACACTGCCAGTTGTGACATCAAACTCCATGTAGTCATTGGAATTGCCTATATTCTGGGTAATTAGTATTAGTCATTTGGGTTTTCTATAATAGGCTAAAATACACCTTCATACTCAGTTTAGAGTGTAGTTTCTGGTGTTGTTACTAATCTCACCAAGGCCATTTAAAGTGCCTTATTAGTTTAAAAGTTATAAAATGCTGTTTTGTAAAAGTTATAAAATGCCCTTTTATAAAAATTATTAAAAGCCTTTGTTTACATAATTATATTATTATACCTGTATTTTATAATACTAAGTATAAATGTGTTAAATGACTGATGGTAATCTTGAAAATTCATCTAAAATCTACTTGAGTTACTGGAAGAAGTTAAAGGTCTTCTTAGGCTAATGTATCCTTGCTACTTTGATCTATTTCTGTTTCTCTATTAAACTTCAGAGAGATTCACTAATGAAAGTTTTTGTAGAACTCTTATTTACTCCACCCAAAGTTGAGGCTGATCACAGGCTTCAACTTAATCAGTGATGGGAAGTGATTGTGAATTAGTCATATCTTTCTCAGTGTCCTGTTGACTTTATAAAGATAACTGTGTGCACATCTCATGAATTTTGGCCATTAATGGATTCATTTGCACATACTTCAGTGAGAGGTAGTAAGGAAAATTAACACACTGAAATGCAGATTCAGACAGTTAGAAGGTAGGTGTGGCAACAATTCTTAATGTTGGAAAACAATCGATCGATATAAAAAAAAAAAAAATTGAACCTGAACAAAGGCCAGAAGCCTTGGGTTCTGCTCCTGGCTTTGTGATTACCAGGCAAGTGATCTTGACCATGACGCTGAACATCTGTCTCTTGATCTAAGTTTTCACACTTTTAAAATGGTGTTTTTGAGATTTAATTGATGGCATTATGTAAAAATATTTTGTAAATTATAAAGGGCTATAAAAGTGGATGCTATTGTTAATAGAAGAAATAACTGGAAATATATCTTAGTGCATTTGGTATATGATTTATTAACAGATAATCATTCCATATCTATCACGTAAAACTAATTTTACCTGGGCAAGAAGTCTTTAGTCTTATGTAAGTAACATATTCTTACTTAATAAAATTAAATCTTGCCTAGAAAATATCAATAAATATCTTTTTTATATAAATAGTAACATTTGGTTAAAAGAGAGTTCAATTATAATTAAGGAACAAAGGACAATGGAATGACTATCTATATTAAGGTGGCTCCAAATATTGTTATTTGACCCATAGATTTGATAGATTATAATTTAACCATTATATTTGTACTTCTTTCTCTCTTTTATTGAGGTATAATTGTCAAATAAAAATTCAATACATTTAAAGTGTATAACATGATGATTTGATATATGTATACATTGTGAAAGATTACCACAATCAAGCTAATTAACACATCCATCACCTCACATAGTTATTCTGTGTGTGTGTGTGTGTGTGTGTGTGTGTGTGTGTGTGTGTGTGTGTTGAGAACTCTCAAGATCTACTGTCTCAGCAAATTTCAACTGGGACAGATTTGTTTGAATTTTCTGTTCAATTCATACTAAACCCAAACTAATACATAGTCCACATTTCTTAATATTGATTATTATTTAGAACAATGGTAAAAGTTTATGAAAACGATGTCTAAAACCTTTGATCTGAGTTCTAGAGAGATTGATAATGTGATTTTTATTCCCCAAAATAACCAAGTAAATAAACAAATAAATAAATGCTGGAGAAGTTGTTATGCTTTTTACACTGTTAGCATTAGCCTTCTAATAAATAATTAATATCTGAAGATTTCTGAAGGTGAAGATATCTCTTAATTAGGTATCCTGTCACTCGGAGAAAGCAAACTGTGAATTATTCCCTAGGGAAAGCTTTTTAGTTGAACTAACCAGTTTAATACCTCTATTTGTATTAGCATTGTTGTCTTTCTCTATTGAATTCCTTCCCCATAAGTTCATTGAAACTTCACTTTGTATTTAAGGGATTTAAAAGGTTTGCCAACATTGCAGGAACTAAAAACAGGCTCCGATTAATCCAAACTCCCTGGATAATTCTGTTAATGCCTCTAAATTTCCATATAGATTGCAAGGTCTAGACCATTTAGAACTGAAGTGTTGATTTGGCTACACTTTATAAGCTTTATTTTTTTTCACGGTCCGTTGATTTTGCAAAATCCGTAGAAGATTACAGTAATATTTCGTAAAACCCAACTGAAATGATTATGTTATTTATCCATGTAAAATCATTACTGGTATTGTCTTATTGACTATGCTTCTTTGGGTCAGAAGAGAAAAAAGTAAGACTGACTGTAAAGATTGATACAGTTGAGACATTTAAAAATTCAAATGTGAGAGTCTCCTTAGCTGTTAGCATAATCAGGTTCAATGGCAGAAAGATTCCACAAAAAGTACAGATGATGCCTTTCTGAAAAACTATACCAAGCATTCGGCTCAGGTAGCTGGTCTAGGAAGATTGGCTCAAGAGAAATATTCCAGTGAATGGTTCTCACTACTCCTCTCCTGTAGGATGTGTGCCCTCAGCCTGTCCCATGAGATATATTTTCTATAAAGATAATTATTCTTGGCGGAAATTTTGCCTTTATGTTTAAACTTCTCTTAATTGCTGTTAATTATTCACTGAGGGCTTCTCTTTTTAAAACATGAAGTTATAATCACAAAGACATTAGAAGAGACAGCATCAGATGAAAGATAAGGCTCGTTAAACCTTATTTGGAGCAGAAAGTCTCACATATAATGAAAGGCACATATTATCTCCCTTTGAGAATATGTATTCATTCATTTAATGAACATTTAGAAATTTACTTATGATGAGTCAGGCATTGTGCTTTATAATGTGCATACCAAATAGAAAACAGAATTTCCAATACTATGGATCATCTTACAGTTTAGTAGAGAGACTGATATGTAATTCAATGATGATTTTCACTATTTCGTTCTAAGAATAAGTTATGATAATTATTGTGAGATTATACTGTTTGAGTATAGAGCCCTATTTCCACATTTAAGCCTTGCCTTGTAAAAAATCATAACCATCCAGAAATACCAAAAGAAAAAATAAATATTTTATTTTATGTTAAGTATTTATGATATATAAGTATAGCCTATATTTTAAATGAAATATTTTCAAGTTATGCTGTCATTGATATCTTCATTGCTGAATACTGTACTCAGTAATTATAAGTAAAAAAGCTCTTTCTTTAAATAAAAAGCCTATATATATATTTCAACTTAGCATGTTAATTTTAATACTTTATCATGAAAATCTCTAATATAAAAGTTGAACTTTTATAAGATGATTTACATATGCCACAGCTATATTCCCAGATGAGGGTCAAACAGAGGGTGAACAAAAATTAAACAGTGATTTTTTGTTTTGTAATGATGTCTATTTTTATTAAAATGTACTTTTACTAGGAATAATATGGCAATATAGAGAAAGAAAAAGAAAACAGTTTAAACCAAATGCAACTGCTATTACCTATCTTTGTGTTTTACAATTGTACTGAGAGTGCATTTAAAATTTTATGTCTTGCTTTTTTCCATTTATTATCATCATATGAGCATTTATAATACTATTGTATAACTCTTCATAAATATTATTCTAATGGTATCTGATAACACAATGAATGGAAACCCAGTGTTCTAGACTAATTCAAGTTGTAGCCTTGTTGTTTCAATTTATTTTGCTTTTGAAGATAACATCTCATCACTTCTTTAAAAAAAAAGCACCAAATAACAACAACAAAAAATACCTTCAAATATGTCCCATCTAGGGGTGTTTTATTTTATGTTATGGCACTAATAGATAATGAGTACAAGTGTATTATACCAATTGGTTCAGCTGCCCTAGGGTCTATCTTGCCCTCCTGAAGGCTGAAGGGTTCTATACCTAAGCTCTTCGATTGAGAAGTTCTGACAGCGATATGAATATAGATTTGTAAATGCATTTAGTTGTGATCTAAGTTGATGACATCCAACCTTGTTCTCCATGAGGAACTCTTTCTCATGTCAAAATCCATGTAAAGTCTCCAAATGAGCATAGTCATGTTTTTTTAATCTACAACATCACTTGGTATACATATAGATTCAAAGACCCCCTGAAATGACTCTGCAACTCCTCATGCACCAGCATCACCCGTGTTCATGCTCTTCGTATGTATTCGTTTATTCAACAAATATTTTCTGTGTGCCTACAAAATGCCATATATAAAACAGTGAATAAAATAGACATGCTCCTTACCTTCATGGAGATTACGGTCCAGTGAAGGAGAGAAACACACACTAATCTTTCTAGGAAGGCTTCCGTGAGGAAGTGATTTGACTTGAATTCTGAAGAATTAGCTGGTGCTGGCTAGGCAAGAATTAGTAGGTATTAGCTAGGCAAAGAGATACGGAGAGCATTATAGACAGAGGAACAGAATGTAAAAAGCCCTCAAGGTAGGAAACAACATTACATATTCAAGCAACCGAAATACCAATATGTCTGGGACTTAGAACATATGAAAAAAAGAGATCATAAAGGAGAGAATGGCAGAAACCAAATCTTGCAAGACTTTGTAGGCCATGTTAACAAATTGGAGAAATCATTTCGGACTCCTAAGCTGGCAAATGAGATGAGTTGCTTTATAATTAGGCATTTTTTTCACTGTTATTAGAAGAGTGTAAAGTAAAACAGGGACAATAATCAGAATATTTTTCAAGTTAAATTTGGTGGTAGACATGACTAGAATGAGGGAGGTGTGAATAGAAAAAGCATTTGAGAGATATTTAGGTGGCAAAGCCAATAGGTCTTCTTTAGGAAGTAGATAAGGTGGTGAGTGGAGAGAAAGATCAAGGACAATACAGGGATTTTTGGTCTGAAAATTAGAGGGAGGTCATGGAATTCACTAAGATGGAGAAAGATTGTATGGTTACCAGGTTTGGAGAGTGGGATGATTGTGAACTGATTTTTGGACGGGTTAAATATAAGGTATTTTTGAGACATGCTTAGGTAGGTCTGGAGCTCAGAGAAGTTGATGTGAATTTGAGAATAATGAACATTTAGATGACAGATGGTAATTAAAGATGTGGGTGAGATCGGAAATAGAGAATGAGAAGAGCATGACAACCAGGATTGATTTTTGAAGAATGTTAGCATTTAAAACTTAGAGAAAGGAGAAGAATTTTGTCCCCTCCCCCCATGAAAAAACACTGAGAAGGAGAGATGGAAAGTAGAAGGAAAACCAGACACATGTGGCATCACAGAAGCCAAGAACAGAGTATGTATCTTAGTTCATTCAAGCTGCTATAACAAAATACCATAAACTGAGTTTCTTATAAACAGTAAAAATTTATTTCTCACAGTTCTGGAGGCTGGGAAATCCAAGATTAAGGCACTGGCAGATTCAGTGTCTGCCTATTTCCTGGTTTATAGACAGATATCTTTTTGCTGTAATCTCACCTGGCAGAAGGGAAAAATGAGCTCTCTGGGGTCTCTTTTATAAGAGCACTAATCCCATAAATGTGGGTTCGTCCTTATGACCCAATAACTTCCCAGAGGCTCCACCTCCCAACACCATCACAATGGGGATTAGGTTTCAAAATACGAATTTTGAGGGAGTACAGTCTATAGCAGTGTGTTTCAAGAATGGAGGAGGAGACAATGATAGTGTATGTTGCTGTGAATTCTAGTGTGTTAGTTAACAAATGCCAATTGGATTTACCAAATCACTGGTTCATTTTCATTTTAAAATGGAGTGATAAGAATGGAACCCCCTAACATGGGCTGAAAAGGAATCTGAAAGATTCAATGAGCTTATGCCAAATTATAAGAAAGCTCAAGTAAAATAGCCAGAAATGTGTAAATGGAAGATGATGGATCTTCAATATTAAGTGAGATGTAAACATGTTAAAACCAGTAGAGAGGGAGAGAGTTTAAAACTGAATTTCAGGTCCTTTTATCTCTCATAGATAAGACCTCTTGTCTTTGCAGACCTCTTCAAATTTTAAGAGTCAGACCATTCTCCATGGATAAGATTTACGCTACTTTGTGATATGATTTCTTCATCAAGAAGGTCTTCACACTTCTGTCTTATACTAGGTGGCATTCTTTTAAGTTTAAATATTGCCCACTCTCTAAAGAGACTGTAAAAACAATAAATTCTCCTAAGATGGATAAAAAGACTTTCCTAATATCATGGCATAAATTTGTACATAAGCTCCTTTTCCTCCAGAAATAGCATAAGCCTTCATCTGAGCACAAAGAGGAAAGAGGGACACTGAGCAAGGATGCCCAAATTTGCCCAAAACTTAACATTAATAAAAACCCACCTTGGAATCACCACCTACCCAGCTCTTCTTTCCATGTACCTAAATTTATTCACTCATTCTCTGCCTTGTCCCCCCAAAACATTTATAATAGATTTGCATAATATGGAAAGAAAAAATTAAAAAGAAACAATAAGGATGTAACTATGGTAGTGAGCCAGAAATAAGGCTAGTATGTAGAACAGGGCCCTTATCATCTATGCAGGAAAAGAGAGAGAGACACAAAATCATTGGAGACCCCAGGGCTGCTCTAACTTCTTGCCACTCATCAGTGAAGTACCACAGTCACCCACCTTTCCACTCCTCTGACTCTCTGAAAGAACTATTGAGAATATCTCCTGTCTATACACTTTGGCTTTTGGATGGAATAGTCTATAAATATTTTTCTCTTATTTTCATAATTAGACCTCACTGATTTAAAGCTGTCCTTCTGCTTACAAATTTATTTTCAAAGGAACAATTTAGTCTGTCTGATATTTTCAGGATTATTTTTGTAATGGTGGTGAGCCTTGGTGTTTGATACAATGTGACAGCAGTAAAAGATGTTCTCTCCTTACATTTCATTCACAGAGACAACCCTTTAGTCGCTCACTGCGATTGTCACAGGGAGGTTGCTCTTCACTGCTGTTGTTACTCAGGCCTTTGAAAATTCACTCATCAAATACCCATGAGACCATGCAAATCAGAAGTGAGATCTACATTGTTTGGTAATAGCTTTTAAAATGCACCAGGGTCATCTCATCCAGTATCTAACAAACATGATATTTTAAATGTACGATGGAGTACAAAAGGGTACTCCATTGCTCTTTTCAACACACTGAATTTGAAGTTTGGGCCTCTTTTTTTTAATTTCAGAATATTACGGGGTGCAAATGTTTTGGTTACATGGATTGCCTCTGTACTGCTTGAGTCAAAGTCATAAGTGTGCCCATCACCCAGTTAGTGTACATTGTACCTGTTAGGTATTATTTCACCCATCCCTCCTCCCCGCTCCCAGTTGCCTGATTTCGTTGAGTTTTACTTCCATCTGTGCACACGAGTGCTGATCGGGGTAGTTACAACTTAATAGTGAGTACCTGTGGTGTTTATTTGTCCACTCTTGAGATATTTCACTTAGGAGAATGGTCTCCAGTTCCATCCAGATTGTTGCAAAAGTTATTAGCTCATTTTTATGACTGAGTAATACTCCATGATATACATATACCACATTTTATTGATCCACTCATGTATTGGTGAGCACTTGGGTTGATTCCACATCTTTACAATTGTGAATTGTGCTACAATAAACATTCTAGTGCAAGTGTCTGTTTGACAAAATGATTTTTTTTCCTTTGGATAAATACCTAGTAGTGAGATTGCTGGATCAAATGGTAGGTCTACTTTTAGTTCTTTGAGAAATCTCCATACTATTTTCCATAGAGGTTGCACTCGTTTGCAGTCCCACCAGCAGTGTATGAGTGTTCTTTTCTCTCTGCATCCACTGTTTTGGGAATTTTGATAAAAGCCATTCTCGCTGGGGTTAGGTGATATTTATTAGCGTTTTTCTTCCAGGCATTTTATAGTAAAAATTTTAGTATTACCACAATCTTATCAACAATTTACTTAAAACAACTTGGTCTGGATCTAAACAGTTCTCAGAAAGATGAGCCTGGAAAACTGTTTTCCCCCTATGGAAAGAATTCAAGAGAGCAATATCCTGTTCCAAAATGAGAGTGATATGCCAATTAAATGGAAAAAAGCACTGAGAGTAGCATTATGAAATAGCCCCCAAAGCAGAATTAGAACTTGCTGACCACTTGTAGGGTGAGTAGTCTGAAAACAGCCCCATTCTGGACAATAAAAGTTATTTTTCGTTTTATTGCAGGGCAAAAGATAGGAGACTTGAAAAATTTTCAGCAGTCGGCCCTGAACTGATACATTGGCTTTCAGCCTTTCAAGAGCTGTTTGCTGTCTAAATTCCATACTTGTTATCAGGCTAGAAAGAGGTATAGAACAGTTTCTAAGGCCACCAATGCTAATAGATAAATACTTCAGTGTGATTTGTGACTACAGAGAGCATCAAAGTAAATTTTTCATGTGCAGTGAGACCAATTTGGTTGCTTGTTTAAAAAATGATTTTCAGGATAAAACTATTTGGCCTTGGATAGGAGTATGTTTTTTTTTTCCTGTGTTATCAAAAATTTTAAAGCTCTCAAAGGCCATTGCTAATTTCTTCTTTGTGGCTCTCATGTTTGAGACTCCCTAGGTAACAAGACTTCATAAATGTGAATCCTAGTATGTCCTTGCATGCAACCTTTTCTAATAGAAAGAGCAAAGGACTAAAGATAATTGAAAATTCTAGTGCTGCTGACTTCCTTGGTGAAAATAGACAAGTCATTTGATTGCTGACTCCATTTCCTTCTTCTGAAAAGGAAAGATGATTTCTTTCCATTATCGCTGTATTAACTAATGACAATTGAAAATTACTTCCAAAACACTAGGAGCTCCTTAACCTCTAAGGATAATTTGGTCCCATATGGCAATGAATTCGGCCTTTTGGAAGCCCCAAACTTCCGTAGAAATTATAGCAGACCAATGTATGTGTCCTTTCTGGATGCTTTTATATAGTCCTAAAGCCTGTTTGAGATATGATACTTTTTAAAAAGCAGAAAGGAATAATACCTAGTATATCCCTTTATGTTCTCAGTAGTTCATGTGGAAAATCATCTTTGGCCAAAATGCCTTTTCTTAAATGAAGGCAGTCCCCTATCACTGGAGTGAATATACAGCATTGTTCTAAATCTACTTTGCATATGAGGTTGAGCCATTTTAGAGAGAAAACTTTTCAACCTAGTGAGAGCAAGGCTAATGCTCAGTGTTGAGCATTATGAGGCCATATTCTGATGGTGAGAGGAATGTTACTTGGGAGTGTGGAGAGCCCGTCTTAGTTGCAGCACTGCCACTAACTTCCCCATGTGAACTCAAGCAAGAGCCTTAGTCCCTCCAGGACTGTTTCCTAATCTGTAAAATGACAATTTTGAATTCCTTTCTAGTTGTTAGCTTTAGACTTTAATATGCTTAGAATGTGCACATTAACAAGGCATTCTTTTAGAAGCATAACTCTCTTTTATACAAACAATATTTTCACCTTTGCTGATTTTCTAAATTTATAATGAGGACATCTTTTTGGCTATTAACAAAAAACAGACCCTTAAGGATCATGGAATACTTTGTGGGTCAATATTTTAATGAACATCACTAAGTTGTATTTCTTTTGTCTTATAATCTGAAAGTCTTGCTGTTAAGGTGCTTACTTTACTCAAACTATTTACATCAAAAATAACATAGTTTTGAAGTACATTTTGATAATTCATAGTAATTAAATAAATTAGCCTTTAGAAACAGCATTTTTCATTTTTATCATTATACATACAATTTTCTCTTTCCAATATGACATTTAGATATGATAATAAGCCATGCTATCTTTCAATAAAATGCCATTAGAAAATTATAGAGTTCCTTTGAAACTGGAAAATGGTATGCTAGTATTTCCCACGTGAATCCATTTAGAAAGGAATGATTTTTAAATGATGAATTTAAGGGGTAGCATAAATTGTTTTGATACAACGAACATAATAAACCATGTTTATTTACTTCTTTAAATTGTTATTTGAGTAAGATAAGATATAGAAGTGAAACATGACTGGTGCACAGAGACATTTGCATGTATTACACTATTTTCCTCCAATGTATAAGTTGCAAACATTAGTCAACTTTATAAACTCTATTAATTACTTCAGGCAATCAGCCTGAAGTATATCAGACATGTAGAGATATAAAACAAAAGCTATCACTCTAATATTAAAAAACTGTACAAACATTTTAGACAACCTGAATAAGTTACTGATTGAGCATATTGGAGAGTAATAATCCTAACGTCCTGGCAAAGGGGATAAGGTATCTTCTTAAAGTGATAAATTTAAGACCACTTTTAGTTTAAGGACTTGGAGAAGTGTGACTCATTGGCTCTTTAAGTAATTCCTCATCAGTTTTTCTAAGTTTTTCTTGAAATGACCTGACAATTTTTTTCAGCACAGCTTGTCTATGATGCCAGTAAAATTGGCTTATCAGAATGTTTCCATATTGTTCCAGGAGCTGTTTTCCCAAATTAAGTTCCCTTGCTCACTATGCTAGTGAGCAGATTATTCTTGTGTACTCCTCTTGATGAGGCTCATGGTTTTTCCTGTCAAGCCCCTTAACTTTAATATATACTCAAACATTTAAATTAATGATGAAGAATATGTTTTAGCCTTTGTAACAATTCTGCATTTGAAATGGCTTCAAGAAGTTGCCTTGAGGTTAAACAAAAAAGGCCATTGAAGAGACGACACCTTTATAAGCAGATGGTGTTTTTTGAGTGACAGCAAGAGCAAGGAGGGTATATGAGCCCCTTTCTTCAAAAAGCTGTCGACATACACATTGATTAATATTCATATTCTCTTCTGCACCGACACGAGTGATCAGACCAACAACTTCCTATGCCAATGAATGTAGGAGTGCAGGTAGGGAGTTCAAGAAAACAGGAATATTAGAGAAGCATTTAATTACTCATCAAGCCGTGATTATCATACCTCATTTTTTAAAAACCAAAGAGATTTAATATAAAACTATTGCATTAAAAATTACACAGGTTATGCATTATACAGGTTATGTTTTTATAGCTCATATTTTTAACTGTTTATTGCATTCATAATCCACACTGAGAAATCATAAAAAGTAAGAATGCTTCTTCCTCTAAGAAGCACACATATTCTCTGCAACCAAATAGATAATATTCAAAAACAGAAAGATCTTACTTCTTTGTTCCTTAGTAGAACCCCAAAGGCAAGGCACATTATCTGCTTAATATAATTCCCTTTTTGTCTACATTGTTATTTAAATGCATCTATAATATTTTATAATTGACATGTAACAAATGTACCTATTTATAGGATACATAGTGAAGTTTATGTAGTGATCAGATCAGGG
Organism: Propithecus coquereli; assembly: GCF_000956105.1. Taxonomy (NCBI): domain Eukaryota; kingdom Metazoa; phylum Chordata; class Mammalia; order Primates; family Indriidae; genus Propithecus; species Propithecus coquereli. The sequence continues at coordinate 1,138,880 of NW_012152285.1, read as the reverse complement.
TACTTAGCTTATCCATCTTCTCAAACATTTACCATTTCTTTGTGTTGAGAACATTCAATATTCTCTTTCTAGCTATTTGAAATTAGATAGTCATCCTACAGTGGCATAGAACACTAGAACTTATTCCTTCCATCTAGCTGTATTTTGTATTCTTTAACAAATCTCTACCTATCCCCTCTCCACCCTACCCTTCCTAGCCTCTAGTAACCGCTGTTCTATTTTTTATTAACACATTGACTGCCACACACAAAAAACAGAAACATTTCCTTGGGGCCACAGTGTTTTATTATGAAAATAGAATAAAAAGTTTGAGCATAATTTAAAGGTCAACATAAGTAGAAAAATGAAATGTATTGACTTCTATTCATTTAATCCACATTTTTAGAATTAAATTGTCAACATTAATTATAACAATAAGAACATCAATGAGATTTTATATATGTTTCACACAGCCCCAGGGTCAAAACTAGAGTGAGTTAAATACAACTCTTGTGACAGTTAATGTATTAATACTTCTATGGGATCAACTTGTTTTAGCTTCCCTATATGAATGATAACATGCAGTGTTCAACTTTGTGATCCTGGCTTATTTCACTCAACATAATGTCCTCTAGTTCCATCCATGTTGTCTTGAAAGACAGGATTTCATTCTATTTTTATGGCTAAATAGTATTCCATTGTGTATATATAGCACAGTTTCTTTATACATTCATCTGTTTTGGATACCTAGGTTGATTCCACAACTTAGCTATCGTGAATAGTTCTGCAATAAACATGAGGGTGCCCATGTCTCTTAAATGTACCAATTTCCTTTCCTTTGACTAAATGCCCAGTAGTGGGATTGCTGGACCATATGGTAGTTCTATTTGTAGTTTTTAAAGTAATGCCCATACTGTTCTCCATGATGGCTGTACCAGTTTACATATCCACCAATAGCGTATGAGTTCCCTTTTCTTCATATCCTTGCAAGTATTTATTGTTTTTTGTCTTTTTGATAATTGCCATTCTAACTAGGGTGAGATAATATCTCATTGTGGTTTTTATTTTGTATTTCCCTAATGATTAATGATGTGGAGCATTTTTTCATATATTTGTTGGCCATTTGTATGTCTTTTTTAGAGGAATGTCTGTTCAGATCATTTGCCCATTTTTTTTTTTTGGATTGTTTGTTTTTTTTTGCTGTTGAGATGTTTGAGTTCCTTGTATATCCTGGAAATTAATCCCCTGTTGGATGAATAGTCTGCAAAATTTTCTCCCATTCTTTTCACTTTGTTGATTGTTTTTTTTTTTTTTCTGGGTAAACTTTTTTGTTTGATATAATCTCGTATATTTACTTTTGCTTTTGTTGGCTGTCATTTTGAGGTCTTATTCATAAGTTCTTTTCTCAGACCAATGTCCTGAAGCATTTCCCCTGTGTTTTCTCTTAATAGGTTTATGGCTTCAGGTCTTACATTTAGGTTTTTGATCAATTTTGAGTTGATTTTCGTATAGGGTGAAAGGTGGTGGTCTAGTTTCATTCTTCTGCATATGGATATCCAGTTTTTCCAGCACCGTTATTAAAAAGACTGTCCTTTCCACGGTGAAAGCTGTTGGTCACTTTGTTAACAATCAATTGTAGACAGGTGAATTAATTTCTGTGTTCTGTATTCTATTCCATTGATCTATGTGTCTGTTTTTATGCTACTACCATGCTGTTTTGGCTACTACAGCTTTGCAATATAATTTGAAGTCTGGTAGTGATGTCTTCAATTTTGTTTTTTTAGCTCAGTATGATTTGGCTATTCAGGCTCTTTTTTGGTTCCATACAAATTTTAGCATTGTTTTTCCTATTTCTGTGAAGAATGTCATTGGTATTTTAATAGGGATTACATTGAATCTGTAGATTGCTTTGCACAGTATGGTCATTTTAACAAAATTAATTCTTCTGACCCATGAGTATGGGATATCTTTCCATTTCTTTGTATCCTCTTTAATTTCTGTCATCAGTGTTTTGTAGTTTTATTGTAGAAGTCTTTCTCTTCCTCAATTAAATTCATTCCTATATATTTTTTATAGTTATCATAAATAGGATCACCTTCTTGATTTCTTTTTCAGCTAGTTCATCATTCGAATATAGAAACACTACTGATTTTCGTATGTTGTTTTTGTATCCTGCAATTTTACTGAATTTATTTATCAGTTCTAAGAATATATGTTGCAGCATCCTTAGGCTTCTCTCCATATAAGATCATGTCATCTACAAACAGGGCCAATTTGACTTCCTCCTTTCTAAATTAGATGTCCTCTATTTGTTTCTCTTGCCTAATTTCTCTGACTAGAACTTCCATTACTATGTCAAATAGAATGGCGAGAATGGGCATTTTTACCTTTTTCCAGTTCTTAGAGGAAAAACTTTCAGCTTTTCTCCATTCATTATGATGTTAGCTGTGGTGTTGCCATATATGGCTTTTATTGTGTTAAGGTCTGTACCTTCTATACCTAATTTGTTGAGTTGTTATGATAAAAATGATGATGAATTTTATCAAATTCTATATTAGTTTTTCTTCATCTATTGACATGATCATATGGTTTTTGTTCTTTGTTCTGTTGATGCTATGTATCATGTTACTGATTTGTGTATGTTGAATTATCCTTGCATTCCTGGGATAAACGCCACTTGATAGTGATGTATTATCTTTTTGATATGTTGTTGGATTCAGTTGCTAATATTTTATTGAAGATGTTCATCAGTGATATTGGCCTGTAGTTTTCTTTTTTGTTGTTGCTGTGTCCTTGACTGGTTTTGGTATCAGGGTTATGCTGGCCTTGTAGAATGAGTTAGGAAGAGTTCCCTCCACTTCAATTTTTTGGAATAGTTTGAGAAGAATTGGTATTAATTCTTTTTTAAATGTTTGGTAGAATTCACCAATGCCATGCAGTCTTGGACTTTTCTTTCTTGGGTGACTTTTTATTACTGACCAGTTTCTTGATTGGCCTGGGGGGTGTACCTGTAGGGGAAAGCCTATAGGACTGTTTCTCAGGCCCTGGGCCCTGGTGTGTAGTGATTCTGACAGTCTGGGGGTGTGTTAGCTGCAAGGCAGCTAAGGGATCTCTCCCAGTTGCAGAGGCTTAAGGCTGGGTTCACGCTGGGTAGGATGGCCAGATTGTTCCTCCAGCTAGAAGTGCAGGTGGTGGGAGCTGGTTTCCCTGCTGTACAGGACCAGAGTCACAGCCAATCCTGGGCCCAGTCTTCATGTAGCTGGTGTTGTGGCATTCAGCCACTAGCGTGGGCTTGGGGGAATAAACATGGAGCCCCAGTGCTGGAGAAAGGTGCAATGGCTACTGGCCCCTTAAGGAACATGCACTCCATAGGTGGCTTTAGTCTCAAGATGGGACCATGCTGCAGCAGCTTGGCCCACGTGGACTGAGTGTGAGGTGAGAAGTGCACACCTTGGGCTCCTAATCTGGAACAGTGTTGCTGTGTGAATTCCCAGTAGCTCTCCAAACTGGGCTCAGGGCTTTTGAGGACTGTGGGATTCTCCAGTAATGAAGACTGTAGATATCTGTGGTGGCAGTGGAGGCCAGTGGGATTCTTCTGCTTTTCTCTTCCCTGCAAGGGGAAATCCCTCTTGTCTCTGGGCCAGTCTGAACCAGGTTGGGGAGGTGGGGCTGCAGATTTTGTGGGGAGACAAAATCAAAAATCACCCCCCATTTGACCACCCTAACCTCCTAAGCTTTCAGTCACCATAGGTGCCTCTCTAGTCCAGTGCTCTCCCCTCAACACTCCAGTCAAATCTTAGGTGTTTATGCCAGTCTTGGTCCTTTCTTGCATCTACGATATTTTATTTTGTTAATGTTTTTCTTTTCAATGATATTGCTATTCAAGAAAATCAAAATGACATAGTTAGGAAATTCATTTCATTAGAGTTGACCATATGAAATTACCAATATTTGACCATTTTTAGCCAACTAAATGGCAATTTCATATGGTTCAACCTGTGATTTTTTTTATAAGGAATCTCTGCTGCTGTGATTAGTACAGAGTACTCAAGAATTAGAACACTGTTTTCGAAATCATGCTACATTGTTCAATTTACAGAGACTGAATTTCCTTCTAGAAGTGCCGTTGTTTATCAATTTCCATCATAAGATTTTAACAGTTTCATAAACATTATACCTAAATTAATTTATTCATAAGCTTGTTTTTATAAACCTCAGCCTTTTGCTATTTTTTGTATTCTTAGAAGTATTACACAGCTATACATATAAATAAGGGATTTTATATGTCAGCGCTATTGACATTTTGGGCTAGATAATTCTTTGTTGTAGTGGGCTGTCTTGTACATTGTAGCATGTTTAGTATCATTACTGGCCTTTACCCATAGGATGCCAATAGTGTATCGTATCTACCAACCCCTGAGTAGAGACCATCAAAAATGTCTAGACATTACCAAATATATTCCAAAGGGAGTTGGGGGACAAAACCACTACCCATTTGAGAACCATTGATATAAGTAGAAGAAAACTAAATACAAAATTATTTGGGATAACAACACTAAAATTATATTAGTATCAGGCATAGAATTTTATGAAATGTTGAAAATGAGCCTTACCTTCCTATAGTTTCACTTCCAAGAGAAAAGTTTATGTGCAGCAAGAAAGTTATCACAATTGGCATTTGACAAGACTTTAAGCTCTACAAGGGCAGGGTTTGCCAAAATCTGATTAATTCAAATGCTAGAATGAAACCAAAGTGTACAAAATAATTTATCTACATTCAATTAAATGTTCCAGGTTTCTCTCTAATACTCAAGATTTAGAAAAATTATTTTTACTCCTTCAAAGAGCAGAATGTCAAGCATTATGGGATAATTAATTCACTGGGAGAATTTCGCTCAGTTGGATGCTAAAACTTTGTTATTGTTTTAAGATGTTAGAGTTCGTAGATTTACTGAAGCTGGGAAAACAGCATTCTCAGTTTGTTTCCACACATTGTTGACTGGCATTTTTTGCATTAGATGTTAAGTTGCTATAATAGCCTCAAGTGTAATTACTTTATGTATAATATAATAAATTTTCTATCTATTCATATAACGCCTTGGGTTATAATAGTAAAACATGGCATTGTATTAAGACAGAAAACACAAAAACAGATTTTATGTAAAATGAACATCTATAATAGAGAACTGATATTACATTGGTAATATGCTACAAGTGTGCATTGTGAAATTGAATGCACCACAAAAGAGAATGAGTAGGCTACAGGCAAAAATAGAGGTGCTTTTGAGAACTAGAAGTCACAAATTTGACTGTCTCTCCAAATAGCGGCATTTTTACAAGTTCTGTCGACATGGTTTCATTAACTTTTAAAAATAAAGGGCACGACATTCTTTAAATTCCGCCTTTGTGGTAATCACTAACAATAGACTCCGACAACACAATGCTGTACTGTCGTCCTGCTGCCCATTGACATGATTACTATTCCCCAAATGCTTCCAAGAGCCAAACACTGTTCTTTGACTTCCTCCTGATTGAGGAAAGAGCCAGAAACAAGTGAACTATGTCAGTCCACAAGGTGCTGTCATCTATACATCCTCAGATGCTGTAAGTGGGCATTTGAAATGAAGGGAATGTTGGAATTTTTGTGCAAAAGAAGAAAGCAAAGATTGGGAAGACATAGGATCTAGGATTGTTAAAAAAAAAAAAAACCAAGGAAATTAATAAAAATAGAAGACTTCTGGGATTATTATAAAACAGTAGATCTTTTACAATGTTTTTCAGACTTTGTGCTACAAACCACTAGGGGGTCATGAAGTTTGTTTAGTGGATTATAACCAGCATTTTTTATTATAGCAGAGTGCATGGTATGTAGTAGTAGTTATATTTCTTCATACTTTTTTATATTCATATATACAAAGGATGAATATGATGAAAAATTATTTCTTAATGTAGACTGGAGTCAAAAACGTTTGGAAGCCACAATAAAGGAATCAATATATATGCTCCCCTCCCAAATCAGTGGTACTATTCAATGTAATTTCAATTTCTATTTTTTTTATTTATTTCAGGATATTATGAGGGTACAAACATTTTGGTTACATTTTATGTCTTTGCCTCATCCAAGCGAGGATTAGAGGCATGCCCTTCCCCTCTACAATGCTCACTGCATCCATTAGTTGTGAGTTTAGCCCCCCAACCCCCTAATCCCTGGAGAATATTACTACCACGTGAGCACCATAGATCTGTCAGTGCCAATTTGATGACAAGTATATATGGAGCCTATTCTTCTGATCTTGTGATATCTCACTTTGGATAATGGGCTCAAGCTCTGTCCAGGAAAATATAAGAGGTGCTAGATCACTGTCGTTTTTCTATTGTGCATTGAATAGTTAGACTTACCTGTGGCTACAGATTATTCCTATGCCCTTGGTCAAACAATTACCTTGAAAATGTGTACAATGGAATCCAAGGAGAAGACAAGCAAGTGAGAGGGACAAGGTATACATCTTTCACATGTCAATCTAGTGATGGGCTGGTTGTGTTATCTCCATATGCAAAGAACAGTACATCATTATTATGAAGAATTAATTAAGCCAACATTTTTCAAGCATGCCAGATACATACTAGGCAAAAAGAATACAAAACAGAGGATATGTTCTCCCCCTTGAGAAAATTAAAATCTAATAAGAAATGCAGCAATTATGTTATTAATTGTGGTATTATTTAAAAAAGAGGGAAATATGTAATGCTATTTGAGCACTCAGAAGGAGCATCTATATCAGTCAATGGTTTTTATGTATTTTTATCAAAATGCTTTTCTGTATAAAGAAAAATTATAGGAATGTTTCGAGCCAAGGAAGGATTTTACTCATATAGATTCATTTGCAAATATCTATTGTTTCTGTCATCTATAGTGTTATAAGATATGATTGCTGACAAAGTTTTGATACAAGTGCAGTTTAAAACTTCCTTTATACTTAGCAGCCTTCCCGGTCCCTGCAGGTATGTGTTTGTGATTGAGGAGCTGAACAAGGTCAAGAGTGTCCTTTGTTCACCCTAGACCCCTCAGGTCCTAGTAATTCATTTCCATTCACCAGTTCTCAAATTAGTGGATTTTGAGTCCTCACTGCATTTTAAAAGAATGTTACTGATCACATTGTAATATTTGGCTTCTGTTGACAGATGCAACAAATGCGAAAAATAAATTTATCCTGCCATCGGGGACTGCTGGCAGTTTTTTAAAGCCTCCTCTTTAATAATGAGTGTTCTCATTTATGTCCTTAAGCTGTCTCTTCAGAATCTGAAAGCTTCAATAATCCTATAATCACCACATATGTTCATCAATGTGGATTTATCCCTGCATTCATTAGAGACATAGCATCTATTTGCTATAAAATATAATATAAGTTCTACTTATGAAAACTCTACAGCCAGAAAGTTCAAGTAGTCTGAATTAGTCTTGCTGTAGTACATACTAATAATAGTGAGGATGTGGAAAATCAGCAAGAGTCCATAAATTTCTAAACTATAAAATGAAGTCTATTTGTATTCAGTACTTCATTCATTCTTTGAGAATTGATGATTTATGAACATAACTTTCACAAAATAAATACCAGTAATTAAAATGCCCAAGTAATCAAACAACCCAAATCCCAGAGAATCTGGAAAATTCAAATGTAGTCTATTAAAACCAAACACATTATTATTAATGAGGCAGACAAATGCCTTTGAAAGCACTTTGTTAAATGTTAAAATGCTATGTAAATATAATGATCCTATTCTACTTATATGTTTTAATAATTATGAATACGGTGATAATTAATGATAATGATGACTGACATTTGTTGGCCATCAGTATCATTTATCAGCAGTTAGTATGTGCCAAGCACAAATTACCTCATTTATTTTCCATTCTTGTGATACTTCACTAAGGAGAATGGCCTCCAGTTCCATCCAGATTATTATAAAAGGAATTAATTTATTTTTTATGGCTGAGTAGTACTCCATGGTATACATATACCACATTTTATTAATCCATTCATGTATTGATGGGCACTTGGGTTGTTTCCACATCTTTGAAATTGTGAATTGTGCTGCTATAAACATTTGAGTACCGGTGTCTTTTTGATAAAATGATTTTTTTTCCTTTGGGTAAATACCCAGTAGTGGGATTGCTGGGTCAAATAATAGGTCTACTTTTAGTTCTTTGAGGAATCTCCATACTATTTTTAAATTGGAACTAACCGAACAGCACTCATGTGCACAGATGGAAGTAAAACTCAACGGAAATCAAGCAGTTGGAACGGGAGGAGGAGGAAATGGTTGAAATCATACCTAATGGATACAATGTACACTATGTGAGTCATGGGCACACTTATAACTTTGTCTCAAGTAGTGCATAAGCATTGTACTCCTGTAATATTCTGAATAAAACTTTTTAAAAAATTACCTCATTTATAATCCTACTAATAACTCCATTAGGAAAATATTCTGATTTTCCCTAAATGTACAGACTAAGAAACTGAGACCTTGGGAATTTAACCCATGGTGACACAACTCGTAAATATGGTAGAACCGAGATTTACATTGGCTCTCTAATGTCTATCGCCAAAGCCCATACATGCACTTTTAGATTCCTAACCATTTCACATGCATATTTGTATAAGATAAATTTTTAAACCATGTTATTATGTAAACTTTCAAGCACAGAAAACAGTGAAACAAACCCCTCCCCTTGTATATGTTGCCCAGATTCAAGTTATCAACCTTTTGCCACAATTGCTTTGCCTAATTCTTTAAAAAAATTTTTTATTGATGTGTTTTAAAACAAATCACTAATATCATATAATTTCCTCTAAATACATTCTTCCATAGGTATCTTCTAAAAACAAGGACACTTTTCCTACATAACCACAATATTATCATCACACTTAATAAAATGAGCACCTAGTCATTATTGAATTTTCCTCAATTTTCTCAAATATCTCTTTTTTAAGGGTTGATTTGTTTGACTCAGCATTAAAAGAATTCACATACATTACATGTTGGTCATGTCTCTTTAGGCCTCCTTTAATTTAGAAGAGTCCCCCTAATCATCGTTAAAGAAATGGAATCAGCAGTCCTGGTGTAGATCCCTCATTTCAGATTGTCTTACTGCTTCTAAATAATATCATCTACCTTACCTCTTGATAGCTTCTTTAAAGGTTCATTAAACCTAAAGGACCAATCAGATTCATGCTCAACTTTTTTGGCAAGAAGATTTCATAGGAGGTTTAGTGTGCTTCAATATTGCATTAAAACAAAAGGCAAATAGCCTGCTTGTTTCACTTGCAGCTACCTAACGTAGAATCAGTCACTTAAAAGGTAACAATCTAATCCTTTTATTATAAAGTTTCCAATCAATCACTTGTTAAATGTTTTAATATATGATGATGATCATTGCCTGAATCAACTATCTCATTAGGTTTAATATAATAATTATTCAATTCTATCTTTCTTTATATTTATTTATATATTTGTATTTGTTTATATTTATTCTTTATATTTATTCAATCTATTAACTGGAATTCTGCTCGACAAAAACCTTCTCTCATCAACTAGGAATCTGATACACTGTTTACCCTCATAGTATTCATTCAAGACAGGCAGGATGAATGCTTTTATTCTTTCCCATTAATTATCAATTTCCAAAGTAAATAACTGGTGCCTTAGTGATCTTTTGGTAACAAATGAGATTTTTCAATTTTATTTTTTCTCATTTTTGGTATCACTGTGAATTCATAGATTTATATATATTCAATGTGTTCAGTCAATTTGTCTGTAGGAGCCTCTTCAGGTTGGCCCCTTGTCCTTTTGATACAACTCATTAGTTCCCAATAGTTCCTTTGCTTTCTGGATAACAAGATGCCCTAGGTTTTTCATGTACATTTCTTCCCCTGGGCCTCAAATGACCCATTTCTCAAGCAATTCTTGCTCCTTTTAGCCAGAAATGGTGCTAAAAAAGTGAGATCACTTCTGGATTTCTTTGCTTCTAGGCCTTTTTAGGAAGGAAAAATAAAGTTGGGGAGTGATCTTTTAACATAAGCATATTATTTAACTTGCGGTATGCTCTATCTAATCTAGCAGCATTCTCACTTTATTCTAAGAGAGGAGTGTATTCAGTTAGGACCTGTAATAGATATATGATTCCTTAAGAAAGACTTTCACATTAAGCTTTTTGTGTTGATACCTCACTTTCCATCAATGTTCATATCTCAAAGGGACTTTTATTATTTTAGAAGGAAGTCAAGGATAAGAACTTGGCTTATGCTACCAATTAAACTAAATTTTTTTCCAGGTATCAATAAATACCATATCCCCCATAGAGTTAGTAGCTAAGATATTAAATATTTATATAAAAAGAAAAAAACTATATATTTGTTTGGATGTCAAACTTAGTTTGCATTAGAAATTCCTTCTTTACGTTTTGAGTTAAGAGGACTAAGACCTCATCTGTGAGTGTTAGAAAACATAATAAGCCATGGTTTTTTATTTTTTATTTTTTTTTTACTTAAGCAACTTCCCTGTCAGAGACAGTTGAGGCAAAGGCTTTGCAATATCCACGTCACTTGTGCTTCCATTAATTTTTGTCTTTGCCGAAATCTTAATTTCTATGTTGTCGTAATGAATTTCACAATCTCTTCCCTTTAGCCTATAATTTTTTGCAGACAGGAAGTGCCAGCAGTTAAAAGCAATTGCTCCTGAGTTCTCCTGGAGCAACAAAGTGCCCCCATTTTCTCAGCCATTCGCCAAGCTCGCCGTCTTCATAGAGGAAATATTAAAGGAAAAATATGCCATTTTAGAAACTGTCCACTATTTCTACTGTGAGAAAAGCAAAAAGAAGCAGTCTCAGTTTTCTCTGTCAAAAAGAAGCAGTTTCAGTTTTCTCTATCAAAAGCTGTAGATTTTACTCAACTCTAATATGTGACTCCACTGTTTGACTCAAACATTTTAAAACGATTTGAAGCCTCATTTAACTCCCTGGCTTTTTATTAACTATAATAGGATCTCTATTTCAGGAGACTGTCTACATTTCTCTTCAAGTAAGTAATAACTATACCTTGTTTAACAAACAGCAACAACAAATAACTTAAAATATATAGAGAGCAAGAGACAAATCTTCCTTTCTCGAAGCAAGCACTATAGCCAGTTTCCTCTGGATCCCTTCAGAAATTCAGATACAGATAACTTACATTTAAGTTAAAATTGGTTGCTTCTTTTTAATGGATGATTTTTAGAGGGGCAAAATGTGGGAAGTAATCAATACTTTGGACAAAGCTTTGAGTAGGTTTTAGAAGAGAAGACATCTCTAAATCCCTTATGTGCATTGAAGAATTATTTTTCTATTCTAAATGTTATGTCTAAAACATAGCTATACTGGTTTTGTGATATTTAGTAAAGATTAAAATGTATTTATCAAGAGTATACAAATAACTAGTTCTTTTTAAAGATATTATTTTTTTTATTATTTTATTTTTACATAAGAAAACAAAAACTCCCACAAGTCTAACCACCAAGTAAGTAGCTCTTAACAGAAACGGTTAAGTTCCTTTAGCTAGAAACATAATTTTCTGTTTTTAAAAGATCAACCATTAATTTATATCATTTATTAGACCACTGTACATATTCTTATCTGCGTAAATAATTGAGGTGCCTATTAAAAACAGCCCTGTCAACTTAGACCTAAAATGGAAGTGTTTTACCATTTTATTCTTTCTCCACAGTTTCCATGGAAACGTGGTGGTTATGACAATGGAGGAAAGGAGAATGATGACTGTTATGATCACGAGACTAAATACGTAGGATTAGAAAGCACTTAAAAAGCACCACGGAATTAATATTTGAGTTATTTAAGTAGTAAAGAGAAAATTAAATACGTATTTTGTATACAAGGTAAAAAATTAACAAGGCTAATGTTGTCTCCTAAAGTTTTCATATATGTGGCCTTTGTCTCTGGTTTTAACAATGTGAAGCTAAATACTGGAACAGCATTTAATTAATGAAGCTCAACATAAAAAAAAAGAAAGTAAATTGCAATTGAGCTATCATATCAGGCTAAGGGATTTGAAAAAAATAATCTTTTTTTTTCTGTAATGTTTTACCTATTGACAATATTAAAGCACAATAAAAAGCTTTATTATCCAGGTGATGACATTTTTACTTTTAAAATGAAATATGACAGAATTAAATATTCCGAAGCATCAGTCACTTGCATCAAGGTAATAAAACAGAACCTTTTACTATCTGAGCTAATTAGTGTGAAATAATTAGGGAGACCACCTGAGGGCTTTGCTTGTGGTGACACTTGTGATAATGAATTGCTACGGTCTGTTATGTGTAATGGTTAAATGTGTTAGAGATGGTTTACCATAATGGATGTTTAGAAGATTTTGTGATGACAAAGAAATAGATCACATCATTTGGTAAACTGGTATTTTTTGACATAACTCCTATATCAATGACATAGAGAAGACCTATGCAAAATGGAATGCACCTGGTGCCCAAACAATTCAAAGTGGATCCGGTTTAATGCCTCTGCCTTTCATGTGTGCTTGTGCTTGTTTGTTTTCTCTTTAAAACTCACTCAATTTTGTGGGTTGGATTTTTTCCTAAGTAACAGAATTGGAATCAGTTTAGGTCCTAAGTCTCTGACCTTCTCTATCTTCTTTTCATTTTTACTTTAAGACGCAGCTAGACTTAGTCAATATGTGCTGAGTTTATTGTATTACTGCAAGATTCCAGCACACGGTGTGTTCTTAGAAGCCTGCC
>NW_012152285.1:1096842-1126004 GCF_000956105.1 Propithecus coquereli | reverse complement strand
TATTTATGGATTAATTTACCATAATGGAATCATCTAAATTAAAAACTAATAGTCGGGTATTTGTTAGCAAGATTTTGTGTTAACATATATGCATTGGGTATAGTCAGGGAAAACATTTACCCCCATGATTTTCATGGTTTAAGTGAAAACAGAAGAGAAAGTGAAAACTGATCTCAATTAGTGACTTGCATAATGGTTGATTAAACATGCAGAGAAATTCTATAAGGATCATAGTTGAGTCTTGTCTTTGTTAACATCTTAATTACCTAAAAGATGCAAATCGGCAATGCAAAACGTAGGTGTTATTCCCTAGGAAGTATTACAAACATATGAGAGGAAAAGAATGCACAAAATGGAGCAAATTGGAGAGGAAATTAATTAAAACATAAATTAGAAAAACAAGGCTCACAGGCTTGCACAGTAGTCATCTGAAACCCATATATTTACCAACAAGGAAAGATATTCATTTTGGTTTGATGAAAGCAGGAGGTTTGGGAATTATCTAAAGAGACTCCAGGGTGTGTGTTAGCTAGTAAATTAGATGTGAACTTGCTAATGCGGCATTGCACTGCAGCAGAAATAAAGCTCGTAATATTGGGGATTTGTGGGCAGATGGGTTCTATCAGATGTAGGTAATAATAATATAAATAAAACTTCCCTAGGTAAAAAATTTTCAAAATATTTTATATATTTGAGTCAATATTTCAAAACCCCTTTGAAATTAGTTATTATGATAGTTTCATGTTGACTAAATCCACAATGATTATATGTTAAAAATGTTACTTAAATAATACAAAATGCTCATAGAATTTTCTCCTGCAGCGTTAGTGAAGCTGCATCTCTGTGTTCATTTTAGACAATAATTATTCTAGGCAATAATAACAGCAGTGATAATAATAGCAAGCGTGATGGAAGTGCTTACTGGTTACATTGTGTAGGCTCACTACAATCTTATTAGAAAGACACTTTTATAATTTTAATTTTATGAATGAGGTAACAGACACAGAGCAGTTAAATGACTTCCACTAGTCACACAGATAGCAAGTGAAGTAATCCACAGTGTGAAGATAGGTCTAAGAGTTAGAGGTAGTTCATTGCCAAAAATGAGTTCTTCAATTCATACATCAGGAAATAGGATATTGCTTGTACTTCACCAACAATGGCAGGGAAACAGTTTCTGTAAAATTAATTCAATATCTCTGAGTCCTCTATTAGAGTTGTGAATTAGGATATTGGAGGACAGTTTCGGCGGGGGGGAGGCATTCTTTTGGTTAGTGTTTCTTTTGTTTTGCTTTGTTTGCTATTATTTTTTGAAGAGGATGATAGAGAAAAAACTAAAATATTTCCCAGCTTCTAAAATTATTCCTTTTTCAGATATTCATGCAGTTTCACAAATGAGAGATTATATACACATAATGCTTTTTGGCATGTAGAAATTTTAAAAGTAACGTTTACTAATAAAATAATTATAGATTTACCAGTTACATTAACCTTTAAACAATTTTGTTCCACAGATAGAGTGACAAGTTGAAAAAAAAGCTAGGTGATTTTTCTGGGAAGGGATGGGCAGAATTTCTTGAGACACAAGAAAAATAGTTGAATATAGGGGAAACCATCAACATTAACCACTCTGATATTCATCCCCAATCCTCAAACCATCAAGCAGGCAAATTGGACACCACCTGGAACAAAGGTTGGCAGGAGAAAGCCCATAAATAAAGGAGGTCCAGAATTTTTCTTGATTCTCTTCTGATGAAGTTGACACTCCTTGAAGCAGAAATATGTTTTTTTGTTCTGTTTTGTTAACTCAAGAGCTAAACTGTGGGCTTGTCTTCAGTGCATAGGAATTAAAATGACCTGATATTGGTCACACTATCTTTGATCTTAAAAGTTTTTTAGAAATAATTTCAGGAGTATTAAAAACATGCTACAATATGTAAACATCTTACTTTTTAAAAAATTTTATTTCAGAATATTATGGGGGTACAAACTTTTTTGGTTATATAAATTGCTTTTGTACCGTTTGAGTCAAAGTTATAAGGGTGCCCTTCACCCAGATAGTGTGCATTATATCTGTTAGGTGCGAATTTACCCATCCCCACCTTCCCCCTCCCACCTGCTTGATTTCCGATGAATGTTATTTCCAAATGTGTACATAGATGTTGATCAATTAGTACCAATTTAATGGTGAGTACGTGTGGTACTTTAAACATTTTATCTATCATCCCCCAAAGCTTTAAAATTAATAACATTTTCTTAAATATAACTTTTTTCCTTCAAATTTCTTCTAACATTCCAAAATATAAAATTACACAGAAATTTTGAAACTCCATGATATTTTTAAAAATAAGGATTTTTTTTTTCAGTTTTTGTTTGGACATTCACATCAGATTTTTTGTGTATTTCTTAGTAAAGTTAAGTAATCAGTGTTAGATCTCGGAGTTCTAAACTGAAGCTTGGTTCATGATATAATCTCTAAAGATACAAAAGAATTGGATCCCTTCCTTTGGACTTGTGAAGCACACATTCCACCCCAGCATGAGAGATGAGCTCATGCTGGACTTCAATGGTAGGATGGATAAAAATAAGTAAACATGTCAACTGAGGACAAGATTATACCAAGTGACTCTATTGCTTGCTGTTTCAAAGCACGTTTTTATATAATCTGAAGGAAATTAACAGAAGAGAAACATTTACAAGTGGCAAATGTGTCCTTGTGAAGACTATAGAAAAAGCTTCATCTGGTATGAGAAAAGCTCCCCGGTACAAGTCACAACCCTGCCCATGAAATGTTCATATGACTGAGACACTGATAATATTTGTTCTGGTTGTTCTCCTTGCTAGATCAGAGCCCCATCTAGTTAGTCCATTTGAAAACTTTGACTAAGTCTTCAAATACCAGCACGGTCACACTAGGTCAGTATCTTACACTCACAGAACTTTAGAGGTAGGAAACAGATCTCCAAGTCCACCTCCTTCATTTTATACAATATGATACCCTTCATTATTTTAGAAATGTGGACTGAGTTATCTTAATGCTAGACTTCATGGATACTTAAGAAATATGGGTTTTGAATATTGCTATATTCACAGATAAAATATAGAACCAGTATAAAGCTTCTTCCTGTTAGTGACAGGTACTCTGGGATGCTTAATGTACCTTTTCTGGTCACTGTGGGACTATTTAAAACTGTGAAGTAGTTAATTTACAATATGGCATGCAAAGAAATGTCTCAGAGCTCCTTTTTACACACTGGGAGGACACAACGTAGCATTATTTCATTACTTATGTCACATAAACTTTGAATATGATTCTATTCACATAATGCTAACAGAAAAATACAAACACAATGTTATAAATATTCAAATAGTTTATTACATTTTGCCTGATGTCTTTGTGTAACTCAGCTAGCTACTTTATCATTTTCCAGATAGGTACACATTAAAACTTGAACATCTGTAGTATACGGTTTTGAAATATTAAATTTGAAAATTGCATCTCTTAAGGGTATAATTACTTGACTTAATTGGCATACAGTTTCATAAATATTTGTTCTGTGGAAAGAAATAATTTGTTTGAGAACTTCATTGGTGACTGATAGACATGGATTTTATGACTGAACATCCTGAAAATGAGACAAAGACATTGTGTTTACAATAGCACGCACAGTGTAATCTAACTGAACAGAAAGGAAAAATAATAATTTTGTAATGTCTGAGAATGATTTCAGGAAGGGGGAAACGATGAGAGAACAGAAAATCTTTAATAATCACAGTGATAATAAAAGTAGTAATGACATTGTATTAGTTTCTTGTGGCTGATGTGACAAATTATCACAAACTGGGTGGTTTCAAATAAGAGAAATTTATTCTCTCACAGTTCTAGAGCCCCAGAAGTCCTAAATTAGTATCTCTGGGCCCAACTAAGGTATGAGCAGGGCCACAATCCCCCTGGAAGTTCTAGGGGATAATCCATGGCAGTCCTTGGTTTGTTTGTGTCTGCATCACTCCAAACTTTACCTCTGTCTTCAACTTGGTTTTTCCTGTGTGTGTGTGTGTGTGTGTGTGTGTGTGTGTATGTAAGTTCGCTCTGTTTCCCTTTTTAAAGAATACTTGTGATAGCATTTAGAGTTCATTTGGATAATCCAGGCTAATCTCCTCATCACAAAACCTTTAATTTAAATCCTACCTGCCATGACCCTTTTTCCAAACGAGGTACCATTTACAGGTTTCAAGGATTCAGACTTGATATCATTGGGGAAGCATTTTCCAGCCTACTACAGGGAAGTTAACTGGCTATGATAGCACAGCATATCGTGGCCACTGTTCCCTGTCAAACTGCAGAGAATGCTGCTTTGAACACAACCAACATTACATTTGATGAGGGATGAGGGTGGATTCCAGCCATCCTTGCTTTTTCTTTTTTTCCCAACTCCATTTCCACCCTACTTCCACTGCTTTTCTTCCTAGGTTCAATACAAAGAGCAGCAACCACATTCTGTAAATTTTTCAGGTGTCCTTCTTTACCTTCAAACCTACCATTTTGACCTCGGCATTCGTTTTGTAGACCATTAAGTACTTATTGTATCATCCTCCAGCGAAGTGCACCTCACACTTACAGGAGAGTGAAGATTCTCCTTGTCTTCTTAAAGGAAAAAAAATCTAGAAATTGCTGGATTCTATACCCCCAAATATCAAACCCATCTTCACACAAAGTTTATGCCTGCCACGTATTCTAAACAGACTCCTTGCATTTGGTACCCTGGGATAAAAAATTCCAAAAGGCCATTGACCATGCCCAGCATGACCCATAGAAAAACTGCGTTTGTTTTTGTTTTAGGGAAAGTTCTCAAAGACTGTATTGACTATCTTCTCTTAAATATCATCTGCAGGGATCTGCATACCAAGAACTAGCCCTTGCATACATAGGTGGAATTTCCCAGCCCAGAGCTTCCTCCTTGGAATTATTCCACGTCCTGGGTACAGTCTATCTCCCTCCAAATAAACATACCTCACATGCATAGGGGAGATTCCTCAGGTCCCTTTAGAGGATGCAGACCCTGGGGAGCAGCAAAGTGTTTGTGCTAGGACTGAAGTATTCTCTTGTTCCTCGTTCACACCTTTCACCTTTGACAAGCTAGTCCTACAGGCTCATTTCATTCCATTGGAATAAACAGATGAACTTTATCATAGGGAATATTACCAGTGAAACAGTTACTGACTCTCTTACACTTCCCAAGGAGTCATGTAAAAATCCATAAAGCCATGAAAGAGTACTTCAGATTCATGAGTATATCTTTTCAAAATATTTAGTTGGAACTTAACGCTTGCTTTGTGCCAGGCACTGAGCTAAGCATTTTATTTGCATTCTTTCATTTAATCCTTTCAGTTAGAATCTATTCTTTTTATTAGCTTCGTTTCCCAGATGAGGAATCTTAGGCTGAGAGGGACTAGGTAACTTCACAAGTAGCTTTGGCATTGAATGCTACCCAGTCAGCAGTGGAGTCAGGACTCGAACCCAACAGAATTCATCTGTTTAACCCCAACCCTACTGTCTCGTGACCATAGTTAGGATCTTGTTATGGCCACAGTTTTAGTCTGGAAATATGCACGAATAACTTAAATGTGAACGTATCTCTTGTTTATGCTACAAATGGCAGGCCCTCAAAACAAAAAAGCATTCCTATTTAAAATTGCTTCTGAATCCTCAGTTTGTAGCTTAACCATCGGTTATAAAACATATAAATTATGATGTTTTAGATTCTGTCATAACGTAGAAGTAATAACAAAAACTCTTCTGCAATAATTCCATATAGCATAAACACTTCCCCTATCATATTTATCACATCACATAAGTGTGTTATGATAAAATGTTTTACTGTAAAATCCTGTAGCATCATACATCTGCATATTTAGACATCTGAGTTCGTCTTTAAATTAGCATTATCAAATCTACCTATGAGCAACTGAAGCAAATCCACAACCACTCAGAGCTAACACTAGGACACTTAGACACCATTAATGTTCTGCTGGGAGTTTCAAGTAACAATGTATCCATTAAGGGAAAGGAAATTGCAGAAAGATGATCTTTAAGACAGGAAAAGTGAAATGGCAAATTATTTCTGGCATACTGGCAATGATTTTTTCCATTTGGTCAAGAAATATTACCTATATTTGTTCTTTTAATAGTCTATTTTCATTAGTATCATATAGTTTATATATTTTATGTAATTTATGTTAAATATAACTTTATGTGTATATATCTCCTAATGAAGCTTGATTACAGCTAAATCACTAGCCTCACTTCAAAACACAATTGTGCCTGATATAAGACCTTTATTATTTATAGGTCTTTAAAAAGTATACCTCTAAATATTTTGGTTGGTTTTTTGTTTTGTTTTTCCCTTAAAATTTTTAATAATATAGAAAATGTGCTTCAGAGGGAGAGAGAGAAAATTAATTCAGAACTTTTCCAACTACACTATATTTGGGGGAAATCACTAATTAAAGACAAATTTTATTAACAAGATGCCATTAAGCTTCTCATTCCAAGTGGGATGGATATTGAACTAGAGCAGGAGTCCACAAACTTTTTCTGTAATGGGCTTGATAGTGAATATTTTCAGCCCCAAAGACCTGCTCAACTCTACTGTTGTAGCACAAAAGCAGTTGTAGACAATATGTGAATAAATGAGAATGGCTATTTTTCAATAAAGTTTTATTTATGGAGCCTAAAACTTAAATTTCATATAATTTTCATGTGTCACAAAATATTACACTTCTTTTGATTTTTATTTTCAACCATTTAAAAATATAATTATCTCATCTTCTGAGCTCCCTGGCCGCGCAAAAAAAACAAGCCCAGGCTGGGCTTGGCCTGTGAGCTATAGATTACAATCCCTGCAATAGAGTATTATATTCATGTTAAGGACCTCATTTAATATTAAAAGTAGTTTTTTTAGGGAATTTGTGAGCAGGTAAGGAGGAGAGTACTGAGAATAGCAAAGGAGTTTTAGAACTTTCTTCATAAGTAAGTTTTTGTTCTTGGCAGAAGTTTTTTCCAGATGTCATAAACTCACAAAGCTTAGACTTTATCCAAAACCAGAATCTTGATTTTCCTCAAACCTGTTTCTCCCCTAATCTTCCCTGGATCACTAAATGAAAGCACTATCCATCCCTTCTCCCTCATGCTCCACCTCAAATTGACATGCAAATGTATATGCCTATTCCTTCCAGGACTCTGTCTAATTGCCACTACCTGTTCACATAAACACTCTCTCATCTGAACTGCTACATGAATTCCCCGTTGATTTCCCCTCCTCATCTTCTCTCCTCCACAACAATCCATTTTCAGCAATGCATCTAGAGTGACTCTTTACAAATCAGAAATTTGATGATGTCACACACACTAGCTGCAATCTCGGGCAAGTTAACTAAACACTTTAAGATTCAATTTCCTCTTCTGTAAATGGAAAGAGTAATTATCCATGCTCTGTGGTTTGATGTGAAGATTCAATAACTAATGATGTTAAATATTTAGGGTGACTCCTATTGCATGATCCCTATGTAATGAACTAGTGCTCATAAAATGGTAGCTGCTATCATCATCATCATCATCATTGTCACTCCTCTAATTAAAATGGATCGCAGTTAGAATAAAATCAAAGTGACTCACCTCTTGGGTCTTGCAGGAAGACCTACCTCTCCTTGCCTTATGTTTGTAGCCCATGATGTCTCAGCCACCTGGTCTCATTTCAGTTTCTCATGCACTCCAAACTCTTCAGGACCTTCACAGCTGCTCCCCGTGACTCCTCCTGTCACTGGGATCTCAATTTCAATGTCGTTTCCTCAGAGAGGACTTCCCCGACCACTCGTTTAAAAAATATTCCCCACAAACTCATACCTCACTTGCTGTTATTTTTTCTTTTATATAATTCCCATGATGGATAATTTGTTAATGTATTTATCTTCTATATTCTTATTAGAATATAACCTCCAGGAGAGAGTGACAGACCTGTCTTTTTTATCACTCTGGGAAAATAGTGGTCTTCATAAATATTTATTGAATAAAACAAAGAAAAACGAAAATGAGATATCTGCCAATTTTATTTGCATTCTGATACAATCATTTAAATTCGTGGTCATTCAGTGGACTCGCTCATTCTTCTGTCCATTTATTTAGCAAGCATGTATCAAGAACCTTCTGAGTTAGACCTGTGCAAAATATAGAGGATCAAAAGCCTTGATAATTGCTTTCAAGGAGTTTATAACACAATTTCCTAAGTTGTCATGTAAAAATGTATGTCATATATATATACATACATATATATATATATATATATATATATAATCAACACTTCGATACATTTTTTTCTTCAGGCTTCAGTTTTAATTTCCTTTTCCATCAAAGCATTTGTTGGAATAGCACATCTAACCAGCACCATCAGTTACTCAATAAAAATTTATTGAGCATGTGCCAGCTAGTGTACTAAGAACTGAAATTCTTATTGAATTTCTTTTTCCTTTCTACACTTCACTTTTAAGAGAAAGAAGCAGAGATCACCAAAATCAGTTTTTGGAGATTCTGTTTCTTAACGTTTACAGCTTATGTCTTGGGGTCAGTAGACATGTATCATGTTCTGCTTCACCTTCCGTCTGGACTGCAGCCGCCAAAGGGATTCTCGTTGACCCTGGCACACTCCAGGTGTGATCCAAGGGAGAGTCTATCTTACCCAGTGTGCTTATTAAGTCCAGGACATACATAGACATATGTCAAGAAAGATTTCCAAGCTAATTATTTAAGGATATATTTATTTAAGGATTATTTAAGCATTTCTGATTTTTTTTGGATTATGGGATTAAACCTCCATAATCCAAGGACTAACCATTCTCCGATACTTTTTGCCTGTACGCTATTGTTAACTGTGGTTTCACATGTGTGATTACCAGCTGTCCATTTATAGGCTTTGTTTTCAAATTCAAGCCTCATTGTGTTATTTATTTTCGTTTAAGAATTGTGCATACATTTAGAAATCACTACCATCAGATGGTACAGTAGTGATACCTCTTGGACCAACCTACTAGGCTTCCATAATATATGGTTAATTCAGAGAGAGAAGGACAACTTTCTACTGAATTATCCTTATTATGAATGAAAAGGATATTAATTAAAACTCCTGAAATAAAGTGATTTTAAAAACACACACATACCTATCCTGGTAAGAAGAAGAACAATAATCCAATAATTTGTGAGTGAGGTAGTCTGGGGGTAATGAATTGGAAATCGGAAGATCTGAATGCACTCGAATGATCTGCCAGTAACTGTGTGATTTGTGGCAATTCTACTCCTCCAGATTCAGTTTCTGTATCTACAAAACAGAAAAGATTGTATGAAAGGATTTCTATAAATCTTATATTTCTAAAGTTATAGGAATGCGTTACCACTTACTTGAATGTTGGCAGTGTGTTTTAACTCAAATTAGCTTTTTTATGAGGTTTTTTCTGGTGTTAAAAGAAAAACTTCAGAGAAATTAAATTTAGTAAGAGTTTAATTGAGCAAAGAATGATTCACGAATCGGGCAGTCCCTGGAACCAGAATAGGTCCAGAGTACTTCTGGGGCTGCCACGTGGTTGGATAACATTTATGGACAGAAAAAGGACAGTGAAATACAGAAACCAGAAGTGAGGTAGAGAAACAGCTGGATTGGTCACAGCTCCTTGTCTGCCTAATTTGAACATGGTTTGAACAGCTGGCCACCCATGATTGGCTGAAACTCTGTGATTGTTACAAGAGTAGATTACAGTTTGTTTACACATACAGTTAGGTTACAGTTCACCCTGTATGGAGAAGCCTTTAGGATGAACTTAAAATATGTAAGGAGGCAGCTTTAGGCTTAACCAGGGGTGGGGAACCTGTGGCCTTCTAGATCCTTAAGTGCAACATTTTGACTGAATCTAAGTTTTGCAGAACAAATCCTTTTCTTTTTATTAATACATTTTGTTTATTTTTATTTTATTTTTTAAAATGAGCGTATTTGAAATACCAAAGAATAAAATAAGTTTCAACGAAATTATCCTCCCAGATTCACCAGCATAATTAGAACATTTAGTAAGCCATGGGGCTAAAGTGACGGCAGCCATGCTCATGATTTAGTTCTAACTTCCCCTTGGCACCACATGATGCTGGTTGGTGAGAGCTCACTGGGGTAAAGTACACCAGTCTATTATCAGCTTTTGACAGTGGTGCACTGTGTCTGTTTGAAGTGGAATTTGTGAATAGTTGCACAGCTAGACAGTATTTTTTAATTCTGTCTGCTTAACATCCCATCATGTCAAAGAAGACCAAGTGAACACTGAAGGAAGAAAACAGATTTTTTTGATGAAGATTGGGAATTGCAACGTTACCTTGTTTCTGCTAGGTGATTTGCTTGCTTTGTGATACTGCAATATTAACATTAAAGAAATTCAGTGCTCATCAGCCTTATGACACTCATAAGGACCACAAATATTTTAAATTAGTGGGAGAGGCACGAAAAATTGTATTGCAGAAATTAAAAGATGAAAAGCAAAAGCAAACACAATTCTTTCATCAGCAATAAGACCTAGAAATAATGCCACTGAAGCAAATTACAAAGGAGCTTATATACTTGAGAAGAAAGGGAAGCCATTCAGTGTTGTATAAATTAAGAAAGAATGCATGATCGAAGTTGCAGGATGCTCAGACCCTGATAACATTTCAAACTACAAACAACTGCCTCTTTTGAAGAGAATCATAACTGATCAGCAGCATGAATTAGCCTTCAACTTAACAGAACAATTTCATGCAATACTTCAAAATGAAAATATATATTATTCAATTGCTTTGGATAAACCAGCTGATACTACTGACTCGGCACAGGTTTTATACTTCATTCGGGTCATAACAGATTTTCTTTGCTACGAAGAGTTACTCACTTTGGGCACTCTTGTGAACAGAACACAGGGAATAGATATCTTCAGCAACTTTTAAGATAAATGTTGTGAAGTTGGACTGAATTTGGTATATTTAGTGAGTGTATGTACAGACAGTGCACTTTTCATGACAGAATAATGTGAAGAGCTTATTTATCTGTAGATAAAAAAAATATTAACAGATCCAGATGCTCTCATTTCTTTTCATTGTATCTTACATCAGCAAAACCTCTGTGCTAAAGCTACTACTTTAAGTGACATTTTGCAACAAGTTATAAGCATTATTAACTATAGTCATGCAAATGCAGCAGGGCATAATCAGTTTCATAACATGCTAAAGTTGAACGATGGGGTATTTGGTGTGGATTTGCCCCATCATTCTAAAGTTCATTGGCTATCACAGGGACATATGTTAGCCAAAATTTTATCTCTGCAACAACTGATAGTTAAATTTTTTGAAGAACAGAATCAGCAATGTGAATTATTGAAAGAAGATTTCTATAGGAATGCAACATTTCTGTGTGATATCATGTCAAATCAAAATGACTTTACTATTTCTTTGAAAGGTAAAACTAAATCTATATATGATATGTGGCAAAAAATCCAAGCATTTCAAAAAAAGCTATCTTTTTTCAAAACACTTCTTCTTCAAAGGAAATTTCAGATGAATGTTTTCCCCAGTTAGCAAAGTTCACTGATGAGGAGGAGGATGTATGCAAATCATTTGAAGAATATGCAGCTGTTATAGACCTATTAATTGGAGAATATAATGAAAGGTTCACTGACTTTGAGAATCATGACATCACACTCAAACTAGCATTTCAGCCTCACCCACCTGATTATCACCAAGGCACCTAAAGAACTACAGATGGAATTGATTGAGCTCTGAGTAGATGATATTTTAAAGTCATTGTTTGATGCTAAGGAAGATTCAGTTGAAATATGAAGAAATACAGTGAATACTCACACCTTCGTCAACATACCTGAAAAATGCTTTCTTGCTTTTCAACCACTTATTGCTGTGAATCTATATTCTCCTACCTAACCCAAATCAGATTCCCTTAAGGTTACAAATGACTGATACCCATGTAGAAGATCAACTGAAACTGTGGACTTTCATGCTGCAATCAAATATTCAAATGCTTTCAACAAAAAGCAAACACAACAAAGTCATTAAAAGGTTAGTTAACACTAAAATTAACAAATAGTTTTTCATTTTTTTAAATTATTCATATTAAGTACAGGGTACTTAGATTTTTACAAAATAATGTACATTTTTAAGTATATCTATTTGAAGTTTCTTGAACGTGGCCTTATTTGACTATAGCTAAATTAATGGGGCCTTCCAACATGAAAAGATTCCCCACTCCTGGGCTAAACTGAGTTTAATATTGTTAATTCACTTGCCTCTTCTTAAACTATTTTAATGTAACTATCACCACAAATGTTAACACCTTCAGGGAGAGAATTTTTTTTTCCTTGATAAAAAATGAGAATCAATAAGATAATATGTACTTTCTGCCTTCATATACTTTAGCTTTTCTATCTCTTCATCCATAAGATAGAAAGAGAGAGGGGAAGAAAGAGAGAGAGAGAGAGAGAGAGAGATTACAAGGCAGAATTATCCTTCTGATTTCCATGAAACTTTATAGATTGTTTCCTCTCCAACAAAAATCTTTTCCGCAAGCTCACTCCAAGTTTTGGTTTCATTTCTTTATTATGCTTTAAACTGGATTTTAGTATAAAACCAAATTTCAGTTTGGCTTCTGATAGATATTGTCTTTCTCAAAGGGATGGTAGCCTTCTCCTATTAAAAAAATCAAGTTTACTTTCTGTTAAAACAGTAAAAGAAAATTGATCAGGAATTTTGAAATGCACAGGGGGTGATTTTGCCACTGTAAGAGCAAATTAGATATACACAGAAAAGTTAAGCAACTCCAAAACTCTTCGTATTGTGACCCTGATAACCACTTTGTAGATGAATTTTTATACTTAAAGAAATAGACTTTTGCACTTAAAGCAAGTACGTTTTCAAATAAATATTAATTTAACTTCCACCATAAACCACATACTATGTTAAGACAGAAAGAAATAGTTTAGTCATGTCCCTCAAAAAACTTAGTCAACACTTCATGGCTTTACAAACTGAGTTGGCAACAAATACTTTGAAATGTGCAAAAAATTAGCAGACATTTCACCTGATTGGTTTTATTCAATGCTCTTCATGAAAACATCATCCCTTATTCATAACACTAAATTCTGAGTATACAGAATCAATACAAATCTTAGCTGCTTTTTGGTGAAACTCAAGGGAAAAATCTTGATGACCAACATAAGGAAGAGTCCCTCTTAATATAATAGCCATGCATTTTTCAAATCCTAGCTGGATCCAGTCCAGAGATGGGGAGAAGATGTGCTTCGTGGCTCCTTAGAAAGGGAGAGCCACTTTTTCCTTCAGATTTGGGGGTGAGGGGCAGGTGGGATCAAGCAAGTAGCTTAGCAGGGCCATCTTGCTCCCAGACGTGGAGTCCTTACTACAGGGATGGAGCAGGGACCCTGACTCAGCAGCGAGAGAGACTAGGGGATGCGCAGTGGCCACTGTGGAAGAGCACACCGTCTACAGAGCACAGATAACTCCTTTAGGTAGTTGTCTATCAAACTTCACTTTGTACCCTACCTCTATGTAAATGCTAAATGGCTCCATTATAAATAACTTATAAGAAATACTAAACATAACACACATAACAATACATTCTCAATATTTACAAATAACACTGTCCAGAAATTTTAAAAGGAAAAACAACTATACATTTAATACATTTACAAGGAATAACTTTCTAGAAAGTAAAACATGTTTCGCAATTTGATGAGCACCTAAGATGTGGAATAAGCCTGCTTTTTTCAAAGTCCAGTTGGCATGTGGGACACTTACAGATCCCCTCTAATGTGCCAGCCATTCTGCTGGGCGAGTAAGAGACCAGGATGAATAACACACTCTTTCCAACCTCTAGAAGGCCCCACTCTGCAAAGGGGAATTAATATATAATCATCCAACACCCTGACATTCAAAAGTGCAACAGGACCATAGAGGAAGTACCCATTCTGCCTGGAAGAAAAGAAAGGAGAGAAAATAGTTAAGAGTCAAAATGTACCTTCAATGATACATGTCAGATTCATATCTCTCATGGTTCTTCTCCTTTAAAACAATCTATAGTGGCATGAAAGTGTGCAAAGGGAATGTAGTATGTCAGTGTTATTTAGATGTATGAACTTTGAAATCACACATAGAATGACTTCTAAGGAGCTATTACCTTTCACTAAGTTTCTTCACCTATAAGATGAAGATCTCTCTCTCTCTCTCTCTCTCTCTCTCTCTCTCTCACACACACACACACACACACACACACACACACACACACCTTTCAGAGTTATGGGGAAGAGTAAATGAGAGTATGTATGCATAGTACTTTGTGTGGTGGCTAGCATGCAGTAAATATAGTTACTGTTAGAAATTATTTTTATTGTTATAGAAATAGTAGGTGAGCCTCGCAAAGAGAACATTTAGGAATTCTTAAGTCGTCCTGTGAGACTCAAGCACGATGATTGGTTGGAGAGGCCAGGAAGAAAGAGGCCAGAAATAAGTTACACTGCGAAGTTCCTTTAATACGCCCAAAAGAGTTCCAACGTGGTGCAAATGCAATGGGGAAAGCACCCAGCTTCTAGGCAGCAGCTAACATGACCATATGTTTTGGAAAGTTAAATCTAGGGATGACAGGAAGAAGATACGAAGAGGTGACATATCTGGAGACCTTTCATTGAGGAAGCAGTTTCTGCTATGAAATCAGTAGGACAGTTTCTATAATTTGTGAGTCATTTTGAATGTCGTTATGTTTATTAGTTATATATTCTTTTTAATGTTTATTTTAAGAGTTGCTGCATTAATTCATATAAGGTAAAGATATTAATAAAAATTTATTCTAAAAAATTGCTAACATGATGATGCCACTTTCAAAAATGAGTTATTCTAAGTACAAAGTTTATTTTGAAGCTGACTTTCTAGAAGTGTCCAACGCTGTAAAGTAAGGTACACAGCCATGTAGATAAAGTAGCAAGAAAATAAAACTGGGCTGTGTGTGTGTGTGTGTGTGCATCTCAAGTGGATGCACTTTCCTCTATATCACCTCATTTTCTCTTTTTCCCATGAGAAGACAACTGCATATATATTGGTGGCAGGCATAAATTCACATATTTTTACGAGTGAAATAATTTCCTCATGAAAATTTTAAATCATGAATCTGTATGGACAATCTTGTAATACAAAAGATAGGTGAGAGGAACAAAAGAATATATTAATATGTATTTTTATAATAGTAGTGAGAGAAGCAAACTTTTGGTTTTGATCTATTGAGAGTTTCACTGAAAAATAAGGTAGATAACAAGGCAGATATTTAATAACTGTAGATCTAAAGGTGGAAATGAAATGTCTAATTGTGTATCTCACGACGGGTGGATTATGTATAAAAAGAATAGCAAAACCACGGACGGCTCAATGTTAAGGCAAAGCTTGTACTTTTCTGCCCTCTAGTGGCCATTTGGAGAATTGACCCATCATAGAATTGTTCAAGAAACGCGAAGTGCCGAAGGAGGGCAAGCCCATGGCACAGAAAAAAGCCCTGAGACACTGAGAGTATTTCCTTCCCTTACCTAAATTAACTGAAGGCAAAGGAGAGCTAGCAGCCTTTGGAGATTCTTCAGACCGCTTCCAAGAACGCAACTATTGGTTTGGAGCGTAGATGGTATACTGCTATACTTGAGTATACCCTTCTTAGACACTTTTTTTTAATGAAGGGATTACCATGCACAGAATGGAAGCTTGAATTTTCATCTCAGTCAAAGAAATCATACATGAGACAGAGGTGACATGAAGCTTCTGACCCTGGGGGAGCTGGATGTCAATCAACAGGCTTCTTGGCTTGGAATCCTTTGGAAAACCAGCAGATTGCTACCAGAATGCCAGAAAAATAATTTCTCATGGATTTTACAAGATCCTCAAATGTAAATTGCACAGGCAGAGCAAAGAGATTTACCATAGAATTTTAATTGAATAGTTAGATAAAACATCCAAATTAGAAGAACACTTGTTTATTAAAACTGAAGTTAACTATTTTCCCATCTTTACCTTTTGGTATTAATTTAGCCCCACAATAAGATGCAGTTAGTAGAGCCAAGTCTGCAGAGCATCTTAGATAGATTTTTATTCCTATTGCAAATGTGGCTGGAGTTAGATACAAATTTGACACCACTTCTTCCATGGTCCTTAGAGGGAATAGACCATTAGCCTTTATGTGGTTGTAGGTTTTTTTCAGATCACTGTTGTGAGGATTAAACGGATTAAAATGTCTCTAGATTTTTTAAAATAAGTTTTATTTAAACTTGCCCGCTACTTAAGTATTTATATGATACTTCTAAAGACTCTTCAATTTTTCACAAATGAAAGCTTGCTTTTACTAGGCAAACAATTCCTTTTAACAAATGAGTTCAGATGCCACACTGAAGTGAATTTAATAGCTTGGAGATCCTGTTTCACTTTCCGAGAAAACAGATCCTATAAATTGCATTCTATGTGCCATTCCATTTCCTGTCCTCAACGATGGTGATGCAGAAGAACAGCTGTTGTGTGGGAACTGTTCAGAGCTGTGTTTCTCAAACCAGAGGTCATGGAAGGGTGGTTAAGTAGGCCCTGTTTCCCTTTCTTCCAAAATAGCACCCAAGGCTCTTCTGACCTTGCCTCCTTCCACCTCTGAGTTGTAAGCCTACCGAGGAGTAAGTTTATCCTACTTCCTTTTGTTCTATTTATTTTTAATTGGGGAGGAATAAATACATATCCTGGGCGAGGCTATAGTTCTCTTGACAAATCTGCTGGGTAAATATATATTTATATATTACGTTCTCTTGGTTAGGAGATGAATCTCATAGGGTAGGAACTATAGTAAACCACATCACTCTGATTTTTATAACACATTTTAATACACTTTCTTTTCACCCTACCTTCAAATGGTATATAGAGAGATTTAGATTTAATTATTCAGTATGGTATAATATTAATAGAAATGACAAGCAAGCATTAACCTAGGTTTACAGTTACCTAAATGCCAAGGATTGTGTAAACATCCATTGTGGAAACAATACGCAATGGATATATGGCCTATTATACTGGATAAGAGAAAATGGAAACAAATTTCGCTGGTGGCTTGAGGCACCTGATGCAAATGTATTGCCTGGAGGGTAAACCGGTCTCTGTCCTGTTGATGGTATAGACATCATCACAAAAGATATTTAATAGTGACAGTGTGACTAGCCTGTCTCTTCCTTTCTCCTTTACTCTGTAGTTGTTATTGACATTAGGAATGAAATTGCTATTTTGCTTCTCACTCCAATGACTTCTTTGAGGAAATTCATGGTTTAGAAAAAAAGAATTATAGTTGTTAGAAATGTAGGATGAACTAGGAATTCTTAACAGCTGACACCCATCAGAGGGGCTGTTCTTTGACCTGGTATGGAGATCACAAGGCCTCAGAGAAATAAAGAATCCAAGAAATTCCCATAAAGAGCAACAAAAAGACAACAGAAAGGACAGGCAGAAATTGTTAAATGTTTTTAGGCTTCTCACTGAATTTTTTTTCCTTTTAAGTCTTATCAAGTCTGACCTAATTCCTTTTTTTGATTGAGCACAGAGGCATCCAATTGTATGGCTAGTTACAACACAAAATAGTTTTGGTTTGTAGCAGCTGAGGCAGTATTCCCTTAATCTGGATCTAAATCTTAGCTTCCAAATAATGTGGATTTTTTAAAAAAAAATTTTAATTCTAAATTCATTACATTTGAAACTGTTTTTTTATTGTAAAACTAAATAATTCTGGATTCTTAGATTTAAAAGTTATAGGAATTGGGATACTTTTTCAAGGTGAATTTCCCCTTTGGTACCTTTCAAGTATTTGCTGAGTAAAAGGGTCATTGCTGTTTTCAGATCTTCCCATGAAATGCAGTTGGTGTTTATGAGTCTTATCTTCATAAATTAATATTTTAAACTAAACTGTTTAAACACAATATATTTTAATATTAATAATATTCTTTTCCTTGGGCAAAGTATGAGAGATATTATTACCTGCCTTTGTATTCAATCAAAATAAAATTCAACAGAAATTATTGAAGCTACAGATAAAAGACAAATGATAACATATCTATTTTTAGTGAAAAAAGGGAAAAGAAGGGAGTATATCCCCTTGTGGGACTTCTTTGTCTTCCTGGTGAGCATTTCTATGAGGAATACTTTCTTTCTATGTTCATACTAGAGGTAAGTGGGTCATCAAACGTTTACATTCTAGGATGACTAGAATGTGAGCTGAAAGGCTTTCATTAGTCATGTGGAACACATTTACAAGTCTTTGAGAATCTAAAAAGTCATGGCAAAATAAAGAAATTAGCTGAAAAGAATGACAATGATTTGTCCAAGTAGGAAATATAATTAGACTGCGTTTTCCTTCAGATTACAAACTGCATAAACATTCAATAATCCTTTGAGTCTAAAATGCCTTGACTGATAATGTAGAATAGGACCAGGCAGAACCAATGAGGTGGGAAATAAATATTAATGACAAACGATCCCAACATCTTACTTTACATATTCACTTATTATATCCTCCCAATAAGCTTATCTTCGGGGTCACTAACAAACTACTGAACTGACTGATTTTTCCCACCACCTCCTAACAGGCAGCACAACGCCTCAAGTGAGCTGTTAGAGAGGCAGATATAGCTGGGAGAAACCTAAACAACCCCCACACTGGCTAACAAAGTGTGGAATAAACAATAATTAGCCCCAAAACGCTCATTCTCTTAGGTGTTATTTTTTGTTGATCACCCAAGTGAATTTACACGTGAATACTGAGGGCAAAAAGAAATAGTTCTTTCCCTCTTTGCTATGAAATACTGGGCATATTTTTAACTATCCTGCCAAGAGCAAACGATGACAAAGGTCTTAAAATATTGCAAATGAAAGAGGTGGGGAGATACACATACATTTCCCATTCATTTTTCTAAAGTAATTTATTAAATGCTTTTAGAGAGATAGAAATGTTAAAAGTGGAAGGTCATCTTTAAGTCATGTGTTGCAAATCACATGTTTCTGTACACAAATAAGCAAAACAAACTCCATTTTTCTAGGATCCCTTCTGGTAACCACATTTTTAAAAAGTAGCATTACTTTCCTTTAACTGCAGAATAAATTTAAGAAGACAGTGTCTAGTGTTCAGGGTCTTTAGGTTATGGCCCCCATGCTGTTCAGAATACTGTGGGAGTGATTTGGGTGTGACTTCAGAGGCTGGCATATGCCGGCATCGTGGCCTCTGCCATACTCCCTGAGATTTCTTGCTTTGGGGGGACGTCAGTCACCATATCATGAGATACTCAGACAACTTGTGGAGAAGCTCACACGGGGAGGAACTGGGTCCTTCTGCTAACAATCAGCTTGCCAACCAAACGAGTGAGCCACCTTGGCATTGGAGCCTCAGTCCTAGTCAGGCTTCAGATGATGACAGCCCAAGATGACATCCTGATGAGAGATCCTAGTACAGAATGGCCCAGCTAAGTTACTCCCAAATTTCTGCCTCACAGAAACTATAAGATACTAAACATTTATTATAGTAAGCCAATAAGTTTTGGAATAATTTGTTATGCAGCATTAGATCAATAATACATAACCTCTATTAAAATTTAATGTAGAAAGCATGCTGAATAAATATGTTACAATAATTTTTATTTCAAAAACTGAGTCAACACATTTTTCTTTCTTTACATTTTGTTTTCCTACTACTTAATATAAAAGTTAAGATTATTTGCATAGCATCATATTTTACTGTGCTTAGTTTTCTGCATGTAAAACCTAAAACTAGAAACTTTAATATTATTTTAAAAAGAAAACCTAAAAGTAAGCTAGGCATTAAGTTGTATTAATTTTTAAGTAATACAGGTATTCATATCAGTAGTCACTAAATCAGTGAAAAAATTAAATCAATAAATGAGGAGCTGTAATATCAGATATTTTTATTTGTTTCATACACACAAAAAAGATAATGATAAATTGATATAAAGTGAGAACTTTTGAAAATCAATTGCATGCCTGCTATAGGCTTAATATTCCTAAATATTGTAATAAATGCAAAATAATACTTCCTTCAAGGTGACTTTATTCTCATTAGAAAGTAAAAAGATAGCAAATACTAAAAATTTAATAAAAATTAAGGGAGATTTTCATGCTATTGGATTAAGTACTTTCAGAACTCAGAAAACTGGAGAAATAAAACTGAAGTAGGGTTGGTTAGGTGTTCATGAAAAAAGGTTTCGATATTAGGATAAATGTCACTTTACTCATGTTGGACTTTGTAGTCTGTTAAGGGTGGAGATGAGAGTGTTATGTCACCAACTGGTTCTCCCTCGCCCAGAGTCAGGGGAATTGTGTGAATGGGTAAGGAGGCCCTGCCTTCCAGTAAATGTTTCTTGATGTTCCATTAGAGTTGTCCCCTCGGTGATCCACAACCCCTAGATGACACCAGCAGGGGTGACCCCTATTAAGACATCAGCATAGTTCACCCATGAAAACAGCACACTGTTCCTCCTATGAAAAAGTGGCCTGCTCCAGCCCTTCCACTGCTGTTTGGTGTGGCACGGGTTCTCCTGGGAAGAATGAGAGTCCAGAGAGGGATGGTTTTGAGTTTTCCAATAATCTGTGTGAACAAAAAAGCCAATCTGTAGCCCATTCTTAAACTCCAAACCTACTTTAATAATATGAATTTGTACCTAGATTTATGGTATTTTGTATTTCACAATCTTTCATTTTCTTATAAATATATTTATCAATCCAGTTCTTCACCATTGGAAACACTAGAGGGGAGTGAGAATATGGGCATGTAGGTATGAAAATATGTAAGTAGATATATAAAGAGATGGGTGGGGCCAGGCACGGTGGCTCACACCTGTAATCCTAGCACTCTGGGAGGCTGAGGTGAGAGAATTGCTGAGACCAGCCTGAGAAAGAGTGAGACCCAGTCTCTACAAAAAATAGAACAATTAGCCAGGCATGGTGGCATGTGTCTGTAGTCTTAGCTACTAGGGAGGCTAAGGCAGGAGGATCGCGTGAGCCCAGGAGTTTGAGGTTACAGTGAGCTATGATGATGCCATTGCACTCATTGCAAAAAAGCAAGACTCTGTCTCCCAAAAAAAAAAAAAAGAGAGAGAGAGAGAGAGAGATGAATGGACGAGAATCAGATAGTGGTTTATAGCACAGATTTTAGAATCAGACCGTCTGCATGTAAAACTCAATACAATTCCTTACAAGCCATGTAACCCATAAGCCAAGAAAACAGTGTCTCAGTTTCCTTAGGGGAGGAACAGGGCTATTTCTTGTGACAATTAAATGACAATAAGTATAAAGGATTTAGAATAATGCCTACCACATCTTATGCAGTCATTAAATAAGAAGGCTGTTTGTGTTTGTTGATGCTTTTGGCAGAAAAACATATTGCCTTGTAATAATACTTTATCCCAACTTTGCCTTTTCTCTCACCTGTCCTATAGTCTAAACTTCTGGTCTGTCACTCTTCTGGAACTTTTGACTTTTAGTGAACGTCACGTTGACTTATCACTAGTCTTGACCTACTCCCTAACATTTCACTGTGTACTGGATCATATCTGCTTTCTCTTCCTTAAGAGTATCACCCTAGAAATTTTTCTCTCTTCTGCTGTATGAATCTTTCCCTCTCTCCAATCTTTAAAAACCAACCAGCCAGCAAAACAAAAACACTTGATCCCCACATTCCTACTTTATCCACCAATCCATTTCTTTGCTCCCATTTAAGAAAGTTTCTTGAAATACATGTAAACATAGTGTCTCCAATTCCTCACCTCCCGTTCTGTCCTGAGACTTTTATCCCCACTGCTTTACCAAGGTCACTAGTGACCTCCAGTGAGTTAACTTCAATTTTTGATTATCATGTTTTATTTGACCTAGTTGTAGCTTTTGATACAGTTGACCATGTCCTTGTCCTTGGAACATGTCCTTCACATGGCTTCTAGAATCCCATATTCTCCTGGTTTTCTTTCTTCCTCATTAGCTGTTCCATCCCAGCTACTAACACTTGGGTTGGTTGCTCCTGGTCTCTGTACCTTTTAGTGTTGGCATGCTTTACAACTCAGTCCTTGATCTCTCCTCTGTTCTATCCATACTTTCGTCCTTGGTGATGTCAGGTGGTCTCATAGCTTTCTATACTATTCTGCTGACAACTTCCAGA
Source organism: Propithecus coquereli (assembly GCF_000956105.1). Classification (NCBI taxonomy): domain Eukaryota; kingdom Metazoa; phylum Chordata; class Mammalia; order Primates; family Indriidae; genus Propithecus; species Propithecus coquereli. The sequence goes on along the minus strand of NW_012152285.1, from coordinate 1,103,709 downwards.
CTTATAGCAGCCTGCCTGAAAGAAATATTTCCATCCCAGATTTCTTTTTTCAGCTTCAGACTTACAGAAGCCTACCTGAAAAATCCACTTGGATAAATCTATATATTTAAAACCTAAAAGATCAAAACTGAACTACCACTTTTCTTCCAAACCTGTTTCTCTTATATTAATAATTTTCCTGATTTCACTGAATAGAACTCCATCCTTACCATTCTTGAGGCTCAAAAGTTCAGAATCATCCTTTTCTCTTTTCTTTCACTCACATCTTGTGTCCATCCAACAGCAAATCATACTGACTCCACCCTCAAAGCCAGCCACTTTGCATTACCACCTCAGTCTAAGCCACATGTTCTCTTGCCTGGATTATTGCAGTGGCTGCTGACTTGTCTCCATATTTCTGCATTTGCCCTTCTGTTGCCTATTTTCACCCTTGAAGCTATTTTAAAATGTAAATTAGAGTATAAAAACTGACTTGTTGGAGTCCTCCAAAGGCTTCATTTCTACAGTAGAAGTCAAATCCCTACAAGGCCCTAGACAATTTGCACCCCTTCCACCACCTTCCACCTTGGCCCTGTCTCATTTCCTCCTCCTCCTCTTTCCTGCCTTCACTCTGTTTCAGACACTCTAGCTCCTTGCTAATGGTAACACATACTAGACAGACTCCTACCCCAGGGCCAACGCAGTTTCAGTTTCCTCTACCCAGAATATTCCAACCCCAGATTCCAGGTGGCTCACTCCTCCATCTCCTTCTCAGTGGGATCTCTAATCGGAGCCATGACTGCAGCCCCCTTACTCCTGTTACTGCATGTCTTCCTTGCCTAATTTTTCTGCACAACACTTACCACAACTTAACTCTCTATGTTTTATTTGTTGCTTTGTCTCTACCACCAGCATATAAGTCATATGAGAGTTGTGTCTAAAACAGTGTCTGGCATATTGCTTATTTTTATTGGTAATTTGCTAAAAGTAGTTCATGATACCATAGAGCTGCCTGATTCTGCTGAAAACAGACAATTTGAATGCTGTTTTGATTATAATGCTCAGATTACTTACACTGTCTAAAATAATTTCAAGGGCTTTTATTTCACCTTGTCTTAGTTGGTTCAAGTTATTTACAATGGTCTATCAAATGTCTTTAGCAAAACTGACTTGTACAATTTATCAGTCTTGAGAGAGTTAGATTCATAAATGCTAAAAAGATTACAGAATTTTCTGGGAATCATAGTTCATCTCTCACAGCAGGATTATTCTGTTACTAACCTGGGGATAATTGCTGTCACTCTCAGCCACTTGGTTTTCATTATAAAACATACAGGACAAAGGTAGTTTCTTACCAACATCGAAAATGTACTTTGTTGTTTTAGGTCAAATAAAATCTTATTTCCATGCTGAAAAAATAATGGCTAAAAGAATATGTGTCATAACTGCACTTGGAATGGTTCACACCTGCCCCAAGCATCCTCAGGGGTTTGAGTGATTTGCAGAGATTGCTGAGCTCCTGATCACAGGATGCCCAGTGAACATTTTTCACTCCACAGAGACTCCAGAATAGAAAAAAATCTTTACATTCCTCAGGACTATTGGGTATCTCGTGTACATCATATAGGCACAAGTCAAAATCCATGGGGAAAAAAGATTGAAAGCTTTTATGAATTGGGGTCAACATGGTAGTCATAATCACTGATTGAATGTAAGGTTTATTTTGAATTTCTGTGAAAATGTAGAGAAGTTATTAAATATTGGTAGATTTCATCTAATATCACAGTGAAATAGGCAAATACTAAATCCAGCATGCTTATAGCCCTGACTCAAGCATTACAAAAGCAATACATGTAACCAAAACATTTTTGCCCCCTTAATACTTTGAAGTAAAAAAAAATCTTAAATTGCAAGAGATCTCATATTCTGTCAAAGACACATGTTAATTAATGGAGTAAAAGTATAGTTGGAGAATTTTAACATCTGGTCTTTGAAGTAGTTCAACAGGATTGAGGTTTTTTTAAAAATTAATGAATTATCATAATCAAAAGAAGATAGTATATGGGGCCGGGCGCGGTGGCTCACGCCTGTAATCCTAGCTCTCTGGGAGGCCGAGGCGGGCGGATTGTTTGAGCTCAGGAGTTCAAAACCAGCCTGAGCAAGAGCGAGACCCCGTCTCTACTAAAAATACAAAGAAATTAATTGGATAACTAAAAATAGAAAAAATTAGCCAGGCATGGTGGCGCATGCCTGTAGTCCCAGCTACTCGGGAGGCTGAGGCAGGAGGATCGCTTGAGCCCAGGAGTTTGAGGTTGCTGTGAGCTAAGATGACGCCAGGGCACTCTAGCCCAGGCAACACAGTGAGACTCTGTCTCAAAAAAAAAAAAAAAAAAAGAAGATAGTATATGAAAGCAACATGACTTCCAAACTCCCATTACATCATTTGTAAGGTTCCATCTCGCAAGTAAAACCGATAAGAAAACATTGCTTATCTAACGAATACTTAGTTATAACATCTAAGATTATTTTTCTCTTGAGGTACTGCATTTCACAACATGCTATATTATTGCAGAGAATAAAATATAGTTGGCCCTCTCTATCCATGGGTTCTGCATCCATGGATTCAACCAACCACAGATCAAAAATATTCGAAAAAAATTGTGTCAGTACTGAACATGTACAGACTTTTTGCTTGTCATTATTCCCTAAACAATACAGTACATAACCATTTACATTGTAAATAAAGCATTTATATAGTATTAGGTATTATAAGTAATCTAGAGATTATTTAACATATCCAGGAGGATGCATGTAGGTTATATGCAAAAACTACACAATTTTATATCAAGGACTTGAGCATCTGTGGATTTTGGTATTCAAGGGAAGTCCTGGAACCAATCCCCCCGTGAACGCTGAGGGATGATTGTACATTCCATTGAGAAATGAGATATGGATTGCACAAGAAAGAACCCAGTGCATTTAGTAAAATTTAAAAACATGAATAATAGAAATATCTTCTATAAGTAGCATAAAAACTGTAGTGCTGCAATGGCACGTTGATGGTGTAACACAGTTTACATTTTCCACTTCTGGGTGAAGTAGCACTGCACATGTGCCCAGTTATATTATTATTGTTTTTTTATGGTAATGAGTGAGAAATTGTTTTATAAACAATGAAAAAATGATAATTTCCGTGTTACTTCTTAACTTTATGTTTCTAATTTCAGATCTCCTTCCCCTTCCAGAGGAAGTTAGCGATGCCATAGCTTTAATGTCTGTTTTAGCTGCAAAACTCTATGTTCACTTTCTGTTAGAAAATCTAAAACAGGTGGTATACAATTTCTCGTGATTTGGAATTCTTTAAAGGCAAGTAAATTTGAAGTTCAAGCGCGGGTAGGTTAAAGGGAAGTCATAACCCTGGTGACATTTTCCTGAATAAAAAGAAAACCTTTCTTTTGTAATGCAATTGTCTGTGTAGCTGTAGCTCTCAATTGCATCATGGCCATAATCATTACAATCTCATTTTCATTAATTTTGTTTAAGATCCAAAAAAAATTCTTGTTTTGATTCTGATTTGGATTTTCAATAGAAAGTAAAAGATATGAAATGAAGAGGTAGCAGCTAAACCGGGGATATGAGCCACTGCATTGTTGATCTCGGAATCTGGTCTGGAAGGAGGGGACCTGAACTAAAGGAGAAGGAGTTCTTGTTCTTAAACCCTTAGGGAAAATCTTTTGACTCAAAAGCCCTGCTTTTTTTTTTTTCCCATTTGTCCCAGTCAGGTAAACATTTTTCCAAAAATGATGAAATTCACCCTGAGAATGAGAGGCCTGTATCGAAAGTTCTTCTACAGTGGTTCTTAATGCTCTTCCATATGTTTCCTGTTTCAGGTGTACCTGAGCAAACCTCTCCCCTCTTTACTAAATGAGATTATATAAAAGGGCATGGTACAGTGCTAGGCACATAAGTAGGTGCTCAATTCTAGCAGGGCACATGGACATGGAAAGATAATTATAGTATCATACACATAGTACAAATGCTCTTCCTGACGTTTTAGTTTATTCTTGTATGTCCATGCCTGCAGTACTGCAGACTCAAGTCAGAATCTGTGCAACACAGACCAGGCTCTTCAGGTCAGCATCACTGGTTGGAAGTGGGAAGTTGATAATATTTGCTAGAATAGAGGGCAATGAAATATCTGCACTAAGTGGATTCCAAAGCCTTATTATGTCACTTTCATTTCAAAAACATTAGCCTTTTTATGAGTATTCTTTCCACTGACATAGAACATCCCCATGTAATGTTAATTGTATTGTATTTTAACAGTATAGCTAATAAACACATGTGACATGATGGAATGTTGCAAATATGATTGACAGAGTCTAAAAAAGTAGATCTTTTGTGTACTACTTTTCTTCTGTTGTCAATTGTCAGTAAAAATGATAAAGAAAGAATTTTCTCTCTTTTCTTTTTTAATTTATTTTATTTTATCATAAAAACTCACCCCTGGAACTGTTCCCCTAATAAACATGGCTTTGGAGGTAAAGACATTATAAAGCCTTGTAAGGCCTTTTATCAAAGGAGTATTTATAATTATTTGCCAATGGCAAGAAAGTAGATCTGAGTTTAGCTTTCCCTTTCTAAAAGGTACACTTACAAATCTGTGGTCATGAGGCATCCACAGCTTTCACCTGCATGTTACTGAAGAAACCAGTAAGGTCCTTTGTGCCTCTGGAACTTGGCCAGGTCTTTGCCCTGTTTGCCAATGAACCAGTCTCAAGGTGGCTTTAAGGAAGTGAATCATACTGAATAAGCCCTAGGAGAATGAGAGAGGGGTCTATTTACAGGATTGGGTCACTGAGTGACTTCTTGGCAACTCTGATTTTGGCAAAGATTCATCCTCAGAGGGGACACCCTCAGACTTTCTGTGAATGCCTCTTGAGAATCTGTTTCAGGCATTTCCAGCCTCTGGGATTACGGTGGTTGTTGCCTGACTCTGTATCTATTGCCCGACTGTGGCTAAGAGCATGGTGATGCATCGTCTGTATCCCACAAGCTCAGGAAATAGTTGAAGGTAAGGATCCCATGCTTGAAGCAACATGAGAATTTTATGCTTTTCTTTCATCCATACTATGGCTCATAACTTCCATATTCCCTGAGAGTGCAATAGAATTGTGAAAAGTATAATTAAATTCAAATTTCTAAAAGGAGACCCTCACCTACCCTTCTTTTAATAGAGGGTTTAAAATGGACTTCATTCATCATGTATCCATCATTTTCAGTTTGATCCATTCATTTGATAGTACCTGATTGTACATTGACAGATATAAGATGTAAGATGGTTCAGAAATTAAATGGTGAAAACCCAGCATAAATTCTAACTTAGGGCAGCAGTACGAAGAGTTAACAAAGTCTACTGGGATTATCAGAAACCAACAACTAAAACATTTTGAATAAAGGAATAGAATATTAGGGAATGGAACAAACCCAATGTTATGGCATGCTTGGATATTTCTATGTAATTTCTATAAAATTGCATCGATGATTTCTATAAAATTAATTTTATCTCTATATAGTAACACCCCTTTTATCTCTAGGTTGCTCACCAAGCATCTCTACTACCTAGATCCTAGCCAAGGGGGGTGTATGTGTGTAGAGGTAAATTTAGGTCAGCCAAAAATTCACGGACAGAAAAATCAGACAATTAGTAGTAACAAGAAACAACTGACAAACAGTAGGCGATGCACAATAAAAACTCCATGAAAGGCAACAATTATCTTTTATTATTATTATTGATTGCTTATGGTTTTGTTTCACATGCATTATCTCATTTAATATCTACCACAACCCAAGGAAGTTGGCTTATCATGCTTATTATTAAACAGTTGAAGAAAACTACAACACAGATGGATTAAGTAGCTTATTGAGGCTCTGTCGCCAGTGAATAATGAAGCTAGGATCTGTCCAAAGCAGACTGGCTCCAGAGGTTATACTTTAATCATTGTTACTGCCTCCTTGAGTATTCATTGCTTGCAAGAATATATTGCAGGGCCAATCCTAACAAATTTGATTTTATAGCTTAGAGCAAATAAGTACATCTTGGTCAGATATGGGAGGTAAGACAGGTTCCCTGACTCTATCAAAAGATAATACTTAAAACCTGACCAGCTAATAACACATACTATAGAAGTGCTATTGGGGTCATCTCAAATAGAAGTAACAGCACTGTGATCGATTATTCAAACTGGTGACCGGGAATCATCCTTTGAATGTTCTACTACGTTCGATAACTTAGGCTTTAATTGATTGGAAGAAGATAATCTCTTCTAGAAATGTTGCTTCTCTAATTTGTTTTTTCTTAAATGGAGTGAGAGAAATTTATATGTTTATTAAAAGGGATAAACTTTAATAATCTGAACAATGTACTTAATGTCGTTAGATAATTGGGGTGTTACTATTAAAGGAATATTTATATTTAATCAATGTTTCAAAGACCCTGGATCTAGAAAGTATCCCATGAAGCTTACTTTCTCTAATACTTAAGGCTTAGACTAATGGTTGAAGAGTCTTTTGCTTATTGGCAGATTCTTAATCCACTATTAACCTAGATAACAAATTTCATCTGTTATATCACCTAAGAAAGGTCTTATCTCTGAACAAATAAATACTCTAAATTGTTGTATTTAAGAATAGACAGAGAGTAATAGAACTCCACTATCTCTATATAAATATATTTTCTAAACATATATGATAACGTATGTTAGCTGCCTGAAACCTAACATTGCATTGACTCTTACTGCTATTCATTTTTGTTTACATCTTTGTTTTCCAATCAGTAACACTCTAGAAGTTAACAATCATGTTTATGAAACTATTTCAAATTTTTTT